>NC_069503.1:782060986-782325986 GCF_027579735.1 Bombina bombina
GTGACTACCAGGGAGGTAAACATTGTCAGGAGTTATGTAATCACATAGAAATCTAGCTCTTATAAGACTAACTCCAAAGTTATCTTACTCAGTTGGATGTCTCCATTTTATACTCTCATGTCATCCTTCTATAGTGCTAAGTGAAGCTGCAGCATCTAGTATAGTGCCCTGTTAAGGTGTATAGTGAGGAAATAATTCTCATACGATTATCAAAATATTAAGCTGACATACAATCTTAGCCTATTTCAATGACGCATGTGCATGTATAGTGACACAATGACTATACTAAACTACCTTTGGTCTCAGGTCTAACAAGTAAACAACATGTGGGACACAACTAGAATTTAGCTATTCAAATAACTAACCAAATGAATAAAGTGAACTATGCTCAAACCAGGGGCCCGATCCGATATGCAGCGTCGACCGCAAAAGCCGGCGATGCCAAATTTTGCGTGGGTTTGGTATCCTATATATGGCGTAACCTAGAAGTTACGCTTGTATATTTCTGCCTTCGGCCGTAGTTTTTTGGCCCATAGACAGGTATACCAAACCCACGCAGTTTGGTATCCATTATACAGCGTAAGGACTTACGTGGCGAAAATGGAGAAATCTTACTCCATTTTCCCCTCACCACAAATTATATTAGGGTTAATATAGTTAATATAGGTGGCGGCGGTGTAGGGGGGTCAGATTAGGGGTTAATATATTTAATATAGGTGGCGGCGGTGTAGGGGGATTACATTAGGGGTTAATATATTTAATATAGGTGGCGGCGGTGTAGGAGGGTCAGATTACAGGTAAAAGAGCTGATTACTTTGGGGCAATGCCCCGCAAAAGGCCCTTTTAAGGGCTGGTAATAGAGCTGATTACTTTGGGGCAATGCAGTGTAGGGACACTTTAGTATTTTAGGGGGCAATACATTTATTATAGGTGGCGGCGGTGTAGGGGGATTAGATTAGGGTTTAATAATTTTAATAGAGGTGGCGGCGGTGTAGAGGGCTCACATTAGGGGGTTAGATATATAATATAGGTGGCGGTGGTGTAGGGGGATTAGATCAGGGGTTAATAATTTTAATATAGGTGGCGGCGGTGTAAGGGGGTCAGATTAGGGGGTAGTACATATAATGTAGGTGGTGGCGGGGTAGGGGGATCCTATTAAGGGGTAATATAGTTAATGTAGCTGGCGGCGGGGTTCGGAAGCGGCGGTTTAGGGGTTAATATATTTATTGTTAGGAGTGAGAGGGGGGTTGCGGATAGAGGGGTATACGTGTCGGGCTATGTTTGGGAGGTGTGTTAGACAGATTTAGTAGTTTAGTCAGTTTTTTTATGCGGCGGCAGTTTCTAAAGTGCCATAAGTCACTGGCGACTCCAGAAATTTGTACTTACGCAGATTTCTGGACATCGCTAGTTTGTCAGACCTACGGCACTTTAGCAACTGCCGGCGCCGTATATGAGATATCTCGATGTGCAAGCTGAAACTACGGGTGGCGCAGGTTTCCACGCTTGTGCCGAAACCTGCGCCGTATATCGGATCACACCCCAAATTATCTCAGGTCTTAATAAACAGAAATAGCTTAAACAGCTCAATTATAGGCTTGCTCTCCAAAGTCTATCCGACTCCAAGTTTAAAGTGCAAAATGCCACCACTTTCCAGAGAAAGTAAAATAGGCTGATTTACCACTGTCTGTGGCAAATATAGAGTTGCGACAGGTCCCCATGTTCAAACCACTTCGGTAAGGCTTAGACGTAAATCACAAAACTCGGAGTACTGCAATCCCAATCTTAACATTTTCAGCATGGGATCTAATCTTCTCCTTCAACTTTAGCTGGCTAGTCGTCTTAAGGGCTTTTGTCCACTCTTCCTTATCTTCCTTCAGCTGTGGATGTAATGACCTTTCTATGGTAGGTGAAAAATCCCCCGATCTGGCACAGTCAGTCCAGATTGCATCTCTTGCTGCTCCAGGAGTAGCCAATTGCAGTATAGGATAAAGAGCCGTGCTCTCAGGCAGCTGTATTGTGTTTTCAGGGGTAATTAGGAGATTGACTCTTCTCCGGTCCTGGCTTTTTTCTTGAAATCTCCTGCCTCATGGGTTTGAGATTCCTTCCCTTAGGTAGAGCCTTGTCTGTGGTTCTCAGTATGCTTCCCTGTAGCTCCGAGCTATCAGCATCCCTTCATGCCGCTAGTATGCCCTCTTCGAGATTGAGGAAATAATTACATAGTCTATTTGTAGAGCAATCATACCCGGATTACCGGAGGTTTTAGGTAGAGGTTAGTCTCGTAGAAGGCTGCAGCTGCACACCTCTCCATTGCAGTATCTCAGAGTCAAGGTTGGCTATAATATTTATATCCAAGTGATCAGTGGACAAACTAGAATCAAAATAGCCAGGAATTAATCCTTGATGGTTCTTTTTGTGAGTGATACGCAGCAGTTTTATCAGCTTAGCAGCTCAGACTCTGAAATAAGCAGCCATCTTGGTCACCACCCGGAAGCGTCTCCAACTTTTTTCTTTTTTGATAGTGTTTTTGATATTAATACACTTGTATGATTGTTTACATTGTTGGTTTCTCTCTTATTGATCAACCATCCAACTGATTATTAGATTTGAATTGTATGAGTTTGTGCTTGGTCACCTTTACTTCTCTTTTCTTTTTTATAATATATATTCATTAATCACCATATTCAGGATCATCTTGCTTGTTAAGCTTATGCTTAGGGGTTTGTCATTTATGTGCATTTTTATATACAACAGCAGTTGTATAGAGAGACTTTTATTTATATTTAAATACACTTGGAATAGTGCATTAATTGGTAACTATGGAGTTAATTCCAACCTATTGGCCAACTCATTTTTGGCCCTTTTCATTTTGAGATGGTCACAATCACAATTTTGGGTGTTTCTAAGAACCTAAAACGTATTTTCAGCTCAAAGAAACAAGACCTATGGTTTACATGGAACCAAAATTTACTAAATGATCACAATCCTTTTTTTTTTACATATTTCAACAGGTTTTTACATTTATTGAATTTGAAACCTAAAAGTAATGTGCCAAAATTGACTTTTTGAAGATGATTTGGAACAATTTTTTTTTTGTGTGTGTATATGTGCAGGTCACTCTGAAACGGCCATAGACATTTGTTATATGTACTTGTATATACAGTCTAGATTCTTTAAAGCTCTATTCCCTCTAGTACATCTGCTGGGGGACAGGACCCTGATGTATATGTTTTACTGCTTGATTTCCCATACAGCAAATGAGATCTGTAGGAATAGCAAAAGAAAGGCAAGAAAATTGAAATTATTGCCGTAACATCTAGAAATAGCGTGTAACAATCGTGTTCTGAAAAAAAAAATGAATTTATACTCAAAATTAAGAATTATTAGTTTCAGTGTCATTGTCTTCATAAATAGGATTTCAATCAGCAATCACGCCATTGTGACCAGGAATTATCTGTATGACATTCTGTCATGTTTATTGGTGACTGAGATCTTTTGCACAAGTTTTTTTAAAAAAAAATAGAAATCCCAAAAATTGTGTTTTTAATAATGGTGATTTACAATATCCATCCAGAACCTTGTCCCCATATTCGTACAGCAATAGAAATTGCACGAGGACAACCCTTGTTCTCTACAGTGAGGTTTTCAGTTTCGGTGAGATTTTTGTGACTTCATTAGCTGTTTTACAATTTACATTATGAAGACTGTTAAAATCCTGATCCAGAAGGTGAGATGTATAGTGGCTTCTTTGCTCTAAAATAAAAACATTTCCTGCAGTGTTCTTCTTCATTTCTGATGTAAATCTTGTATATCGGAAAACTGTGCTTTCTCAATGACTGGAAAATAATAAAGAAAAATATACTTTTAAAATATTAAGTGTTAATAAAATTATAGAGCAAAAAAACACGATATACCCGTCATGCCTTTATGCAAATGACATTCAGATTGTTTACTAGTTGTCAGGATGGATTCAGATAATAAACATTTTTATAAAAACTTTAAAGGCACTTCAATACATATTAAAAGTCTCTCCCGTTCACAAAATACTCTGATATAATGGCAAGCTGGTACTGAACTAAATATATAGACAGATTCATATACTAAAGTGACCACTATATCATACACATGATAAAAAAAAAGTGAGACCCTTCTTGTACCAGACCAAACAATCCTCCAAAAGGTAACCCAAAGAGAAGAAATATCCAGGAATAATACATTTCTTATAGGGGACCTAAAATGCAAACATAAAAATAGAGTGTACTCTGTATGAAAAACAGTACCAGATCTACTCAACAGACTTGAATAGTAGATATGAGAGCAAGGTGAACTATAACAATGCCAACATGTTTCAGCCATCAAAAAGGCCTTTCAAGCGTCTTCAGGGGATTGTCCTACCAGGATACCAGAAGATCTCACGGTGGGCTGCAGCAGTTGGGGCTGGAAAGCTTACATTTAATGGAGTGATTCATGAATATATTTGGGTTGTTGGGTGCCTATATAACAACATTCTGGCATTTTTTACATACATATACATACTAATATAATATATTTCTGAAGAAAAAAAATTGGTGGAAGAAGTATCCCAGTAATCCCCTTTGAGAAAAATGCTGTGTGCACATTCTACCAATTCAACAGAAAATAGGGCTGGTCTCCAAATTTTCAAGGACTGCTTTTTATTCCCAGTTAGATAGTGTTTTTCACATCAGTAAGAAAAATGAATAGACCATTCTAGTGTATTTTCCTGGTTGCCAAGCACCTAACCAGCAGTTGTTGCTATTATAATCAATAATAATAATAATTCCCCATTATTTTCTAAACATACCTTCCACAGCTAAAAATCACAGCTCTAAAGCAATACACTGAAATTTGTTATAAATAAAAATGAAAAAATGCTTATTAAACCCTTTCTAAATTATCAGTAAACAGAAGGCATATTACAATTACTTGTTAGTGTTTCATTATTGTGATATGTTAAAACATTGTATTCCTTCGTAACAGGGCTAAAACAACAAACAGGGACTCTGAGTTTAATGCAGTCAATTTTGTTTCATATTGACAAGCATTTAACACTAAGACATTGAAAAATATCATTTTTCTATGGAATTCCCTACAGGTCTTAAGACGAGTGACCTCTTACTCATATTTGTACACCAGTTATCATAGCTGTTCTTGAATGTTCAGCAGGGAGGTTTTCCAGTTACAGTGTCAAATCCACTTATTACAAACAATTCTAAAGCATCCTGGCGTATCCTATGTGGTAAAGTGAACAGACTCATTAAGTCACTGCTATTGAACAAATGCTGGGAGAATATTATGAAGGAAAGTAAATATATTTGCATTTATTAGAAAAAAATCCATGTCAAATTAACAATAGATGTGTTTAGTTTCAGTGATTAGATTTCTATAGATTTACCAAATATGTTTTTTAATTTTTATTAAAAAAAAAAAAAAAAAGATAGTTGCCTTGCATGGAACAATTACATTTTTTATTTCTAATTAAAAATAAGAAACCATTACAAAACAGACAAAAGCTATCTTGTATCAAGGCACACTCTTTTTGTTGATATACGCTTAAACTGTTCATCATCCATTGCCTTCAAATCTAATCTGGTGACTTCAATTTTATAACTTCCCCTGAGATTATGGCAATCAAAATAGAAAGAGAGATATATGATATATTAGTTCAGTACATAACTATGTTAAAAGATAATTAAGTTCAGTCCCTTTTCTCTTTGTGAAGAGGAACATAGTGATATAATACAGCTTGCATATAAGTTATATATTGTCTAATAAACACCTAAAATGTAAAAAAATATATATAAATTTACCCAACATTAAATTGTTCAGTCCCTTTTCTCTTTGTGAAGAGGAACATAGTGATATAATACAGCTTGCATATAAGTTATATATTGTCTAATAAACACCTAAAATGTAAAAAAATATATATAAATTTACCCAACATTAAATTGTTACTGTGTATACTGAAAATAATCCAACACGTTTTCTTCTGAATAATATATGAGCGTAATTTAATATGAAATATAACATCCATAGATATGAAAGTGTTCTCTGTAATAAAAAAAAAACAATATAAGTTTTGCGTGATAGCACAGCTATATTTCAGTATAATAATGTTTTTCTAAAATACACCTAGTTCTATTTAAACAGGAGGAATATTTGAAACCCAGTGGTATGGATTCCAGCTTTTTTAACACTTCATTTTTTACAGATACAACACTGTACATATCATTCAAATATTTGTAGCAATCCATGGACATGAGATGCATGTTAATATTCTGTTTTTCTTTATTAAATTTCTTCAAATCACCTAAACCCTTCAATAGTTAAAATACAAATAGGCAGATATTTGAAGGTTGCTTTTTTAGTTGAATAGTGAAAGAACAGTCACACTAATGGTATGCACTGCCACCTAGTGGTACCTTGCTTTAAAGTTGTGTCATCTATAAAATTGTGAACTAGAAATATATTCATTAGCAATAAAATAACTAAAATTTAATGCTCTGACATAAAATTCATTGTGTATGTGCATCAGCTTATGAAGCATCCATTGGCAAAATGTAAAATAACAAAAATGTAATTTTCTATTGTAAAGTACACACTTAGAAATGCAAGAGATGTTATATGACAATAGATGAGTCGTTTTAAGGACTAAAACAAATTAAAGTTAGGTGTATAAAACCTAGTTGCTTAAATAAATAAATCCATTAGCATTACAAATGCCACTAAAGTACTCTTTTTTTAATATGTCATGTAGCAGATTATTAAAGGTGTTTCTCTAAGTCTGCTACATGTTTCATAAGTCTAAGATACCCAGAAATCTGTATTATCAGATTCACAGTCACAGACTATGGATTATATTAATGTATCTATCCAGTTATTACATCCAAATTTAGCAACAATGACAGCTAAACAATTATGTAACTTAGGAAATAAGAAAAAATTTTATATGTATGTTTATTTTTATTAGAATAATATTTTATTTTCTGTTTCATGACAATAGTTATGGAACAGAAAACAGTGTAACCTATGCCTGAATCTTCAATTTAAAAAAAATACTTAACAATATATAGAAAATAAAGATAATAGATTTTACATGCCATATGTTATTTATAGTAGAGTTAAAAAAAAAATAAAAAAAATAACAAACATCATTACCGTTTTTTTTTTTTTCTTTGGTAGCTACTACTGGATTCATTGACCATATCTAGGGTAGTGGATACCTGCATTTATGTGTTATATGATAGTACAAGTCAAAGCATTACAAATATACATCCATGCAGAAAATACATTAATAATTATACTCTTGGGAAAATGGTGAATTGCTCAATAAGCTATCAAAGTAAACAATATAATATGCCAATAAAATCTAATGTCTCAAGGGAAGTCTTTATACACATTTCAATTGGTTTGAACATGCATATTTAATTCTTTCACTGTTAAACTATTTTACACCACAATGTTGAACTCATTTCTTGTTTTGTTTTTTGTATTCACTGCATTTAAACATTTTTTTAACTTTATTTATACATTGGACAATTAAAAAAAACATACATATAAAGTTATACAGATACAATGATAACTTTACTACATGAACATCCAAAGCACATCTGTTAATTTATAACATTGCCTGCTAGGTTACTGCTACAAAGCAGTAACATAAAACTCATAACTAAACTCCTACAAAGTACACTAAACACCCATAAACTACCTATTAACCCCTAAACTGAGGCCCTCCCACATCGCAAACACTATTTAAATATTATTAACCCCTAATCTGCTGCTCCCGATATCACCGGCACTTATAAAATGTATTAACCCCTATTCCGCCGCTCCCCGACATCGTCACCACTATATTAAAGTTATTAACCCCTAAACCACCGCTCTCCCACATCGAAAACACTATTTAAATATTATTAACCCATAATCTACCGTCCGCCCATATCGCCCCCACTATACTAAAGTTATTAAGCCCTACACTGCTGCCACTATAATAAACCTATTAACCCCTAAACCGAAAGCTCCCCACAATGAAATATAATAAATTAAACTATTAACCCCTAAACCCAAAGCCCCCCACATCGCAATAAAATAATTTAACTAGTAACCGCTAAACCTAACCCTAACACCCCCTAACTTTAACATAATTAAAATAGAGCCTAATACCTGTGAAATAAAACCTAAGCTAGCTACAATATAACTAATAGTTACATTGTAGCTAGCTTAGGTTTTATTTATATATCACAGGTAAGTTTGTATTTATTTTAACTAGGTAGACTAGTTAGTAAATAATTATTAACTATTTACTAACTACCTAGTTAAAATAAATACAAAATTACCTGTCAAATAAAACCTAAGCTACCTTACACTAAAACCTAAGATTACAAAAAATAAAAATAAAACTACCATTACAAAAAAAACACAAAATTATTCAATAAAATAAAAATTATTCCTATTCTAATACCCTTTAAAAAAAACACCCCAAAATAAAAAGCCTAATCTAAAATAAACTACCAAGGGCCCTTAAAAGGCATTGTAGGGCATTGCCTTAAGTTAAACTGCTCTTTTGCTACAAAAACAAACAAAAACCCCTAACAGTATACAAACTCCCACCCCCCAAACTACCAAAAGCCCTTAAAAGGGCCTTTTGGGGGGCCCTTAAAATGGCCTTTTGTAGGGCATTGTCCTAAGTTAAACAGCTCTTTTGCTACAAAAAAAGAACAAACACCTAACAGTATACAAAACCCCACGTCCCAAACTACCAAGAGCTCTTAAAAGGACCTTTTTGGGGGGCCCTTAAAAGGGGAATTTTGTAGGGCATTGCCCTAAGTTAAACAGCTCTTTTGCTACAAACAAAACAAACACCCCCTAACGCTACTAAGGGCCCTTAAAATGGCCTTTTGGGAGGCCCTTAAAAGGGTCTTTTGTAGGGTATTGCCCTAAGTAAAACAGCTCTTTTGCTGCAAAAGAAAAACAAACACCACCTAAAAAATACATTACACAAAAAAACAAACAAATTATCAAAAATAATAAAAATGATTCCTATTCTAATACCTATTAAAAAAAAAACACCCCAAAATAAAAAAACCTAATCTAGGATAAACTACCACTGGCACTTAAAAGGGCCTTTTGTAGGGCATTGCCCTACAGAAATCAGCTCTGTTTATGAAATAAAAATACAAATACCCACTAACATTACAAACCCCCACCCCCCCAAACCCACAAAATAAAAAAAAAAAACTATCTAAAAACCCTAAGCTACCCATTGCCCTGAAAAGGGCATTTGGATGGGCATTGCCCTTAAAAGGGCACTTGGCTCTTTTACTGCCCAAATCCTAATCTAAAAATAAAACCGACCAAAAAAACCCTTAAAAAAACCTAACACTAACCCCAAGACGATCCACTTACAGTTTTTGAAGTCTCGCTTAAACGATTTTCCTCCCGGTGGAGAAGCCCTCATCCAGGTGGCGAGAAGTCTTCATCCATACAGCCTCTTCAATCTTCATCCCGGCGGCGAAGTCCTCATCCAAGCAGCAAGAAGTCTACATCCAGGCGGCCTCTTCAATCTTCATCTAGGCTGCATCTTCTATCTTGATCCCGGTGCCGCGGAGCGGGTCCATCCTGAAGACATACGGCGCAGAGCATCCTCTTCATATGGTCGCCGCAGTACACTGAATCTCCAAGATGCCGTCCCTTACATTCCTATTGGCTCAAAATTTTGAATCAGCCAATAGGAATTAGAGCTTCTAAAATCCTATTGGCTGTTCAAATCAGTCAATAGGTTTTAAGCAGCTCTAATTCTATTGGATGATGAATTTGTAATTCAATTTTTTCAGCCAATAGGAATGCAAGGGACGCCATCTTGGATTGTGTACTTTGCATTGTGTGTTATATACACATACATACATATACATGTAGCTGTGTGTTATATTAACATACATACATACATGCATACATACATATAGCTGTGTTTTATATAAACATACAGACAGACATGCATATACATGTAGCTGTGTTTTATATAAACATACATAAATACATACATGCATACATACATATACATGTAGCTGTGTGAATTATATTAACCCTTTCAGTGCTAACGACGGCTCTGAGACGTCGCAGAGTTTCCCACTCAGGTGCTAACGACGGCTCAGAGCCGTCGCTAGCACTCTCCTACCCCGGCGATCAGGTCTGTATAGTGACAGGCATCGCCGGGGCTTCAAGTTATGCACGGTGATGTCACGCGCAATGACATGATATTGATAACGTTGTCGTGCAACTTTATTTAAAAATAACAAAGTTAAGAATAGGAGAAGGGGGTATGCTGCTTAGAAGCCTGTATTTCAGGCAACTAAGCAGCTACAGACCCCCAAGACCCACCGTTGGAAAGGTAATCGCCTAACAGGGTAAGTCTTGGGAATCTAAAAGAAAAAAGTTACAAAAAAATATATTTCAAAAGCTAAAAAATATAAAAACCCTTTATACAGCTTAGCACCCAGGTGGCTAACTCAAAGGGTTAACATACATACATACATACATACATGCATACATACATATAGCTGTGTTTTATATAAACATACATACATACATGCATACATACATACAGACATACATATACATGTAGCTGTGTTTTATATAAACATACATGCATACATACATATATATATATACATGTAGCTGTGTGTTATATAAACAAACATACATATATATACATGTAGCTGTGTGTTATATAAACATACATACATATACGTGTAGCTGTGTGTTATATAAACATACATACATATACATATAGCTGTGTTTTATATATACATACATACATACATGCATACATACAGACATACATATACATGTAGCTGTGTTTGATATAAACATACATACATACGTACATATACACGTAGCTGTGTGTTATATAACAAACATACATACATATACATGTAGCTGTGTGTTATATAAGCATGCATGCATGCATGCATACATACATATACATGTAGCTGTGTGTTATATACACATACATGCATACATACATACATACACATCCATGTAATAATAATAAATTACACTTAAAATAGTGCATGGTGTATGTGAAAATAATAAACATTAGTGTAAAGTAGATTACATACTTCTTTCTAAGGTGCTATTTCATAAAAGATATTAAACAATAAGTGATTGCTTTTGGAAAATTTCCAAAATTCATTGGTGAGGTGTTGAATTTGTGAATTGTCCTAGAGTAACTGACTAGTATAACTAATATGTTAATCTATTGTATAATATAAATATTCCTGTTAAGAAATATAAATATATATTTTTTAACTTTGTCAGTTAGCAGTTCTTCATTTTCCAGAATGGCCACTTTTAGAATATATCATGTTATTAATATTAAACTAAATGTATTGTCTATACAGTAATAATTCTGTAAATTCTTATGTTAGGAACATTTATAATAGTATCTACGGACATCTGTGGGTATGTATATTTTTTTTCCATGACAGAAATACATAATAGGGGTTTTGTTCATTTAGTCCTATTGGTTGAACTGTATTTAACAGATAAATCCACCTGCTTTCGGCTTTCAAAAGAGCAGATTCTAAATCTCACCCTCTAATGCCCATACTGACTTTTTCAATGCCTCAACATAAGATGTCTTTTTTGGAAATGTGACATTTCAAGAAATGGGCGGCTACACTTGTCAAAGTTTTGCCATCCTCTTTATCCTTGGCTGCATTTTTTATATTTCTCAGATGCTCCATCAGTCTTAAAGGGACAGTCAAGTATAAATTAAACTTTCATTATTCAGATAGGACTTTTAATTTTAATTGACTTTCAAATTTACTTTTATCATCAAATTTGCTTTTTTCTCTTGGTATTCTTAGTTTAAACTAAACATAGGTAGGCTCATATGCTAATTTCTAAGCCTTTGAGGGCTGCCTCTTATCACATGCTTTTTAAATCTCTTTTCAACACAAAGAGACAGAAAGTACACGTGGGCTATATAGATAACACTGTGTTCAGGCACAGAAAGTTATTTAAGATCTAGCACAATACAATGCTAAATTTAAGACAATAGATAATAAACAGTCACAGTCATGTGATCAGGGGGCTGGAAGAAGGTTCCTAGATACAAGGTAATCACAGAGGTAAAAAGTATATTAATATTACTGTGTTGGTTATGCAAAACTGGGGAATGAGTATTAAAGGGATTATCTATCTTTTAAAACAATAACAATTCTATGGTTGACTGTCCCTTTAATCTGAGTTTGCATGTCATAATAACTACATAATATTTTAAACATTTACATTATAGTACATACACTACTCCTTCAGTATTGTAACTGATGTATCTTTTTATTTTATGGCCTTGTCCAAATCTGTCCAACATGCTGTTGGTATTTTATATATACTTGCATGTGCTACAGTTACCACATTGGTGAGATCCTGGCATAAATGCGGTCTTGGTCTTGTTTCTTTGAAAATGGCTACTGGTGATTAAATCTTTAATATTTTTAGGATGTCTTTAACTTATTTCTGGAACTTCAGCTAAGCTTTTCTTTAGAATGGGATCTGTCTTGAGGATACTCCAATGTTTTTTTATTTTATCCATAACTAATGGTGTTTGAAAGTTATATGTAAGGATCAGTCTAGGGATTTGGGGATTGGTTTTAGTCTTTTTATAGAGACATACTTGTCTATTAGTATTATAAGATTGAGATCTTGCTTTTTTATACTCCTCTTACTATAACCCCTCTCTTTCAATCTGATTTCTAGCTCTCTCTTGAAATGAAGATTCTTTAGAGCAATTTCTTTTTCCCTATAGGTTAAATTATTTTCTTTAGGTAATAGTTTTATATCTGCAATGTCATTACAGACCATTTGATTGAAAATCTCTAATTGTGGTGCGTTGATGTTTTTTGGTACAAATATAGATTTATTGGAGATTTTATCTCTCCATTTAGTATTTGTGGGGGGTTCGTTTTCTTGCAATAAACTTTCTAGATTATCAATAGCCTGATGTTCATCTTCATTCCATCCCCATTCTGTGTCTCTAGGAGTGAAATGTTTTTTTTAGGAGTAGTTTGTGCAGAGAGAGTTGTATGTCTTTGACGACTTCAAACTTATTAATGTTTTGTGATGGACAAAATGACAGGGATAAAAGTTGCTACATGAAAGTGCTACATAATCCTACATCAGGATATCAAAAAATATATAACAACTTGATTTCCAAATCCTTCAATGAAGGAACAATAAGTGAGAAAGAAGAAAATATCTGTGTCCTTAAACCAAAAACTGCAACTTTCTCCCTGATACCGAAAATTCATAAAAATAAATAAATACCACCAGGCAGACCAGTCATGTCTGCAATAGGCTGTCTAACTGAAAAGGCCAGTCAATATGTGGATCATCACCTAAATATGTATCTGAATTACCATCAAACGTACAAGACACTATGCAGGTACTAAAAAGACTGAATTACATCACTCTAAACCAAACTACTTGGTTAGTCACAACCAACGTAGAATCCTTATATACATCTATTGACCATGCACAAGTTATTCAGGCGGTACACTATTTTCTGGAACAAAATTCAGGAGGATAAAGAACATGATGAATTTATAGCGAATTTGCTAGAATTCATACTGGGTTATAATTCCTTTATGTTTGATAATCAATTTTATTTACAGACCAGGGAAGCTGCAATAGGCACAGCTTGTGCTCCCACCTACACAAATTTATTTCTGGGTTGTTAGGAAGCAGAATTGGTCATCTCAGAACAAAATACAAAATATACTGATAAGATACCTATGTGGCTGCGTTATATCAACAATATTTTCTTTATTTGGGAAGGAACTTATGATGAACTAGTGGAATTTCTGAATAAATTAAACAGCAACAACTTAAACATCAAATTAACACATGAGGCTAGACAAACTCACATAAACTTCCTAGATTTAACTATAAATAAAGACACTAATGGTAGTATTCAAACTGACCTTTACAGGAAACAAATGGCCACTAATAGTCTTTTATTTAGCACTAGTGCACATGCCCCTGGAACTATCAGAGGACTTCCAACAGGGGAATTCTTGAGAATATGCAGAAATTGCTCTAAAGAATCTTCATTTCAAGAGAGAGCTAACCAACTAGAAATCAGATTGAATGAGAGCGGATATAGAGTATAACAATGCAAGATTTTGAGCTTATCATACTAACAGACAAGAACTTCCCTATAAAAAGACTAAAACCAATCCCCAAATCCCAAAACTCTCAAACACCATTAGTTATGGATAAAATAAAAAAACATTGGAGTATCCTCAAGACAGATCCCATTCTAAAGAAAAGCTTAGGTGAAGTTCCAGAAATAAGTTAAAGACGTCCTAAAAATATTAAAGATTTAATCACCAGTAGCCATTTTCAAAGAAACAAGACCAAGACCGCATTTATGCCAGGATCTCACCAATGTGGTATCTGTAGCACATGCAAGTATATATAAAATACCAACAACATGTTGGACAGATTTGGACAAAGCCATAAAATAAAAATGTACATCAGTTGCAATACTGAAGGAGTAATGTATGTACTACAATGTAAATGTTTAAAATATTATGTAGGTATGACGATTCGAAATGCAAACTCAGATTAAGACTGATGGAGCATCTGAGAAATATCAAAAATGCAGCCAAGAATAAAGAGGATGGCAAAACTTTGACAAGTGTAGCTGCCCATTTCTTGAAATATCAAAACTCCAAACAAGACATCTTATGTTGGGGCATTGAAAAAGTCAGTTTGGACATTATTGGGGGAGATTTAGAATCTGAACTTTTGAAAGCCGAAAGCAGGTGGATTTATCTGTTAAATGCAGTCCAACCAATAGGACTAAATAAACAAAACAACTATTATGCATTTCTTTGACGAAAAAAAGATATACATACCCTGATGTCCGTAGATACTATTATAAATGCTCTTAACATAAGAATTTACAGAATTATTACTTTATAGACAATACATATAGTTTAATATTAATAACATGATATAATCTAATAGTGGCCATTCTGGAAAATGAAGAACTGCTAACTGACGAAGTTAAAAAATACATATTTATATTTCTTAACAGAAATATTTATATTATACAATAGATTAACATATTAGCTATACTAGCCAGTTACTCTAGGACAATTCACAAATTCAACACCTCACCAATGAATTTTGGAAATGTTCCAAAAGCAATCACTTATTGTTTAATATCTTTTATGAAATAGCACCTTAGAAAGAAGTATGTAATCTAATTCACACTAATGTTTATTATTTTCACATACACCATGCACTATTTTCAGTGTAATTTATTATTATTATTACATAATACATTTTAATAAATTTGTATTCATGATTTTTCCCTTCACTTTGAATTTTTCTATAATCCTCTCTTTATGGCACAATAAGTCACACAATATAACTCTCTAATGTAATAAGTATTCACATTTTAATGTATTAACAGGTTAATACCATAACACACACTTATGTTTTTAAAAAATCTTTTTTACACACATTGCCCTAGAATTAATAGGATTTATTATGAATTAAAATTGAAACGTACAGCCTTGAATGCAATCAACTTTCTATTACCAGAATATAAGAATACTATCTTTGAATGCCACTATATGTAAGGATACACAGCATTGGAATACGATACCCAATAATACTTTATTTCATGTATAGAATTACGAATACACAACAACATTGTCATCAATCAGCAATAATATGTAAACAACTGTAATGCCAAAAGATTGATACCAAATAGTATCACTACATAATACCTATACTGTAAATTAAAACTACATAACTAACTGGGCATGATCCACCTTAAAATGAAATGCCACAAATCCTCCTTAAACAGCAGGCAAAAATAGATTGGATCTCCACCGATTGGATTACAACTCACATAGTGATAGACATTCTCATACCCAATCGGAATATGCAGGAGGCAGGACTTCTGGTTCATACCGGCTATATATCCCAAAAAAAACGGCAGCCCTCCACTTTAATAAAGCCCAGTAGGGCAAAACTGGTAAGGGGGTTCTATCAGAGCTGATGGGGGCTCTATTATAAATGGAATAACAGTACATTTACTTTTCTTAAAATATCTGATTATCGTAGCAGTCTAACTAATATTTACTATCCAATCCATATTACCCAGTTTTGGGATACCTATATTGGTCTCTATAATTTGCTAAAAGAGGGTTTAATTTATTTCAAAGTTATCATAGCGGTTTGCCTATATTAGTCGCATGGAGCTTCTATATACCTAATTCCATATTGTAGCAACAGCGAATGTATGCATTGCTACTTATCACGTTTATACCATCTCTGTAAATCCCACTAGTGTTTAAGTCATATTACATCAATAGTGGACATACAGGCCTAGATTTAGAGTTCGGCGGTAGCCGTCAAAACCAGCGTTAGAGGCTCCTAACGCTGGTTTTGGCCGCCCGCTGGTATTTGGAGTCAGTGATTAAAGGGTCTAACGCTCACTTTACAGCCGCGACTTTTCCATACCGCAGATCCCCCTACGCCATTTGCGTAGCCTATCTTTTCAATGGGATCTTCCTAACGCCGGTATTTAGAGTCGTTTCTGCAGTGAGCGTTAGAGCTCTAACGACAAGATTCCAGCCGCCTGAAAATAGCAGGAGTTAAGAGCTTTCTGGCTAACGCCGGTTTATAAAGCTCTTAACTACTGTACCCTAAAGTACACTAACACCCATAAACTACCTATGTACCCCTAAACCGAGGTCCCCCCACATCGCCGACACTCGATTAAAAATTTTAACCCCTAATCTGCCGACCGCCACCTACGTTATACTTATGTACCCCTAATCTGCTGCCCCTAACACCGCCGACCCCTGTATTACATTTATTAACCCCTAACCTGCCCCCCACAACGTCGCCGCAAGCTACTTAAAATAATTAACCCCTAATCTTCCGACCGCAAATCGCCGCCACCTACGTTATCCCTATGTACCCCTAATCTGCTACCCCTAACATCGCCGACCCCTATGTTATATTTATTAACCCCTAATCTGCCCCCCTCAACGTCGCCGACACCTACCTACACTTATTAACCCCTAATCTGCCGAGCGGACCTGAGCGCTACTATAATAAAGTTATTAACCCCTAATCCGCCTCACTAACCCTATCATAAATAGTATTAACCCCTAATCTGCCCTCCCTAACATCGCCGACACCTACCTTCAATTATTAACCCCTAATCTGCCGACCGGAGCTCACCGCTATTCTAATAAATGTATTAACCCCTAAAGCTAAGTCTAACCCTAACACTAACACCCCCCTAAGTTAAATATAATTTTTATCTAACGAAATAAATTAACTCTTATTAAATAAATAATTCCTATTTAAAGCTAAATACTTACCTGTAAAATACATCCTAATATAGCTACAATATAAATTATAATTATATTATAGCTATTTTAGGATTAATATTTATTTTACAGGCAACTTTGTAATTATTTTAACCAGGTACAATAGCTATTAAATAGTTAAGAACTATTTAATAGTTACCTAGTTAAAATAATAACAAATTTACCTGTAAAATAAATCCTAACCTAAGATATAATTAAACCTAACACTACCCTATCAATAAAATAATTAAATAAACTACCTACAATTACCTACAATTAACCTAACACTACACTATCAATAAATTAATTAAACACAATTGCTACAAATAAATAAAATTAAATAAACTATCTAAAGTACAAAAAATAAAAAAGAACTAAGTTACAGAAAATAATAAAATATTTACAAAGATAAGAAAAATATTACAACAATTTTAAACTAATTACACCTACTCTAAGCCCCCTAATAAAATAACAAAGCCCCCCAAAATAAAAAATTCCCTACCCTATTCTAAAATACAAATATTACAAGCTCTTTTACCTTACCAGCCCTGAACAGGGCCCTTTGCGGGGCATGCCCCAAGAATTTCAGCTCTTTTGCCTGTAAAAAAAAACATACAATACCCCCCCCCAACATTACAACCCACCACCCACATACCCCTAATCTAACCCAAACCCCCCTTAAATAAACCTAACACTACCCCCCTGATGATCTTCCTACCTTGTCTTCACCATGCCAGGTTCACCGATCCGTCCTGGCTCCAAGATCTTCATCCAACCCAAGCGGGGGCTAGACATCCACTGAAGAAGTCCAGAAGAGGGTCCAAAGTCTTCCTCCTATCCGGCAAGAAGAGGACATCCGGACCGGCAAACATCTTCTCCAAGCGGCATCTTCTATCTTCTTCCATCCGATGACGACCGGCTCCATCTTGAAGACCTCCAGCGCGGATCCATCCTCTTCTTCCGACGACTAGACGACGAATGACGGTTCCTTTAAGGGACGTCATCCAAGATGGCGTCCCTCGCATTCCGATTGGCTGATAGGATTCTATCAGCCAATCGGAATTAAGGTAGGAATTTTCTGATTGGCTGATGGAATCAGCCAATCAGAATATAGTTCAATCCGATTGGCTGATCCAATCAGCCAATCAGATTGAGCTCGCATTCTATTGGCTGATCGGAACAGCCAATCGGATTGAACTATATTCTGATTGGCTGATTCCATCAGCCAATCAGAAAATTCCTACCTTAATTCCGATTGGCTGATAGAATCCTATCAGCCAATCGGAATTCGAGGGACGCCATCTTGGATGACGTCCCTTAAAGGAACCGTCATTCGTCGTCTAGTCGTCGGAAGAAGAGGATGGATCCGCGCTGGAGGTCTTCAAGATGGAGCCGGTCGTCATCGGATGGAAGAAGATAGAAGATGCCGCTTGGAGAAGATGTTTGCCGGTCCGGATGTCCTCTTCTTGCCGGATAGGAGGAAGACTTTGGACCCTCTTCTGGACTTCTTCAGTGGATGTCTAGCCCCCGCTTGGGTTGGATGAAGATCTTGGAGCCAGGACGGATCGGTGAACCTGGCATGGTGAAGACAAGGTAGGAAGATCATCAGGGGGGTAGTGTTAGGTTTATTTAAGGGGGGTTTGGGTTAGATTAGGGGTATGTGGGTGGTGGGTTGTAATGTTGGGGGGGGGTATTGTATGTTTTTTTTTACAGGCAAAAGAGCTGAAATTCTTGGGGCATGCCCCGCAAAGGGCCCTGTTCAGGGCTGGTAAGGTAAAAGAGCTTGTAATATTTGTATTTTAGAATAGGGTAGGGAATTTTTTATTTTGGGGGGCTTTGTTATTTTATTAGGGGGCTTAGAGTAGGTGTAATTAGTTTAAAATTGTTGTAATATTTTTCTTATCTTTGTAAATATTTTATTATTTTCTGTAACTTAGTTCTTTTTTATTTTTTGTACTTTAGATAGTTTATTTAATTTTATTTATTTGTAGCAATTGTGTTTAATTAATTTATTGATAGTGTAGTGTTAGGTTAATTGTAGGTAATTGTAGGTAGTTTATTTAATTATTTTATTGATAGGGTAGTGTTAGGTTTAATTATATCTTAGGTTAGGATTTATTTTACAGGTAAATTTGTTATTATTTTAACTAGGTAACTATTAAATAGTTCTTAACTATTTAATAGCTATTGTACCTGGTTAAAATAATTACAAAGTTGCCTGTAAAATAAATATTAATCCTAAAATAGCTATAATATAATTATAATTTATATTGTAGCTATATTAGGATTTATTTTACAGGTAAGTATTTAGCTTTAAATAGGAATCATTTATTTAATAAGAGTTAATTTATTTCGTTAGATAAAAATTATATTTAACTTAGGGGGGTGTTAGTGTTAGGGTTAGACTTAGCTTTAGGGGTTAATACATTTATTAGAATAGCGGTGAGCTCCGGTCGGCAGATTAGGGGTTAATAATTGAAGGTAGGTGTCGGCGATGTTAGGGAGGGCAGATTAGGGGTTAATACTATTTATGATAGGGTTAGTGAGGCGGATTAGGGGTTAATAACTTTATTATAGTAGCGCTCAGGTCCGCTCGGCAGATTAGGGGTTAATAAGTGTAGGCAGGTGTCGGCGACGTTGTGGGGGGCAGATTAGGGGTTAATAAATATAACATAGGGGTCGGCGATGTTAGGGGCAGCAGATTAGGGGTACATAGGGATAACGTAGGTGGCGGCGGTTTACGGAGCGGCAGATTAGGGGTTAAAAGTGTAATGCAGGGGTCAGCGATAGCGGGGGCGGCAGATTAGGGGTTAATAAGTGTAAGGTTAGGGGTGTTTAGACTCGAGGTACATGTTAGAGTGTTAGGTGCAGACGTAGGAAGTGTTTCCCCATAGGAAACAATGGGGATGCGTTAGGAGCTGAACGCTGCTTTTTTGCAGGTGTTAGGTTTTTTTTCAGCTCAAACAGCCCCATTGTTTCCTATGGGAGAATCGTGCACGAGCACGTTTTTGATGCCGGCCGCGTCCGTAAGCAACTCTGGTATCGAGAGTTGCATTTGCGGTAAATATGCTCTACGCTCCTTTTTTGGAGCCTAACGCAGCATTTGTTTGAACTCTCGATACCAGAGTTAAATTTATGGTGCGGCCAGAAAAAAACCCGCGGAGCGTTAACAGCCCTTTTACCGCCGAACTCCAAATCTAGGCCACAGTATGTAATACTATTTACCATTTGAACATAATTACACCTATGGATATTTTATAACTAATGAGGATATATTGAACCCTGTTACATAGGAGACATTCAATATAAGAGTAACAATCTAAATCACAACATAGATTATAACATATTTGCTCAGTGTCTCAGAGGCAAAAAGCAATAGAGAATATAAGCATTGCTAAACCCAGCTACTATTGTTACGAGTTCACATTGATACATTGTTTTATTTAAGACCACTCTAGGGTGGACAACTGTGCATTATCGACATGTGTGTATCATTAAATTGATCGTTAGAACTGTGACAATTTCCTCATATTGAAACATTACCTTTAGCTATTAATCTATAGAGTGGATGACTCTTTAGAATAAAATACATTCAATATTAAACTGACTATCAGCACAATCTATGGTCCTAAGAGTACAATTGGGGAATCAGAGTAAACTGATGTACTAGCTCACACCTTGTTATACTGAAGAGTAATAGTGGATTTTGCATTACTCAGTGAATCTGCACTTCATACAAGGAACCTTTAAATATTTAAGTAGATTATAGCAATAGCAGATGTTTGCATTGCTATTACAAACCCTACTCAATTAAACCAGTTTAACCCTGTACTGACCAAATATATTTCCTATCATATTATATATGAACTATTTGTCACGGGTGTAGCCATATCCATTTGACCATATCTAGTGTCTGACTTAATTAATAGCAGACATAAACATTGGCCAACACACTCCTCATTATCTCGTTCTATAGGAGAGCCTCAATAGTGTTTGTTCAAACCAGACAGCCGCATTTTATGATAACATAATTTCACTTTACAAGACTTATTTTTTACTTGTGACTGGAATTATATCCACAGTTTATAGATACCCAAAAATGTGGGCAAATATACTTGCCATGTATTAAAGGGATAGGAAAGTCAAAATTAAACTTGCATGATTCAGATAGAGCATGTCATTTTAAGACACTTTTAAATTCACCTCTATTTTCAAATGTGCTTCGTTCTCTTAGTATTCCTTGTTAAAAAATGAATACGCACATATCATACACTAGTGGAAGCTGCTGCTAATTGGTGCCTGCACACATTTGTCTCTTGTGATTGGCTAAATAGATATTTTCAGCTTCCTGTCAGTAGTGTGATGCTATCCTTTTATTGCTTAGTTACTGTACAGACCAATACTACATCCTAGCAGTAGTAGGGATACCAAAACCCACTGGTCAATTTTCCCCTCTGCATGGATTTTGTGTTGTCTAACACTGAGCAATCAGTTACTATACAAACCTTGTATATCCACTATGATATAACTGGAAGTGTCACTATATCTAGACAAACTCTCCCTGATTCAATATTTATTCTCTGGATAACTATTTAACAGATACTGATACAAAGGCTCATACCTTGATTTCTGGAGTTAACACTATATGTACTGTTTATTCCTATTTTTTATTGATGTTTACCCATTTTTAATTAACTTATCTTAATAAAAGTTGTATTTTATTTATTTTCTTCTCTCACCTGCCCTAAGTGCTGTTGTGCATACTACTAGTGGATATCTTCTGCTTTATAATTGATCCTCTATTTTTCTACCATAAAACATGTACAGTATCTCTGGTCCAGTAATGATCCCTAAAACTCCTTTGTCATTATCATTTCTTATTCTCTTATAGAAAACAATCATAATCTAGAACAGAGTAAAAATAATATTGTATGTGTACCAACCAGCAGTGCTGAGTCATAGCCTAAGTTCTCACTTTTATTACCAGAAAAAGTATCTGACTAATTGAGCAACCTGATAGTACACCCAGGTCCCTGATTGGCTGGCCAACCATTAAACCTAATGATGATATAAAATGTTGCATTAGGTCTAGTTGTTAAAAAATGAGTAGCAGAGCATAAGTAAAATCATTTGAAAATAGAAAATATTCATGTAATTCACAAACATGATTAAAGACCAAGACATGATGGTCTGATATGTTTTCACTTTTAGCCCTTCTTATAGACCTTAAATCTAAAATGTAACCAATAGTTATGAAGATCCTTCCTTATTTAAAGAAAAAAAGAAAACTTTATCAAGCTAGAGTATAGCACATTAATAGGAATAGCTGGTAAATTCTGAATACTTTTCCATCCTTTCATAATTAACATGGGTTATGATTCGATTGGCAATTTTCTCATTCATAAAACTGAGATAATGGCAAGGAATGCCTTGAGAGCTAAATAGGAAATACTTAATGGGAGTCTTAGAAACTCTTATGGCACTTCCTTAAAGGGACACTGTAGTATAACAAATTTCTCCTTAATGTGTCCTCAGTCAGTTGTTATACCAGTTGCATTGTTTGTTAAGTATTGGCCTTTATGTACAGAGAGTATGAGAGGTACAAGGAAATCAGGGCTGACGTTCTTGTGCACACAGTCCATTTGAAAGAGCATGTTCTTCAGAACAACGAGCAATGGTTTCATTGAGCAAAACCAGCTATTTCAAATACAAAAATGAAAGGATAAATGCCCCATACATTCAATACTCTGCAACTAGTATAAAAAGTCATTGGAACCAATTAAAGGGAAACACATTTTACAGTACAGTATCTCTTTAAGTAGTCCTGCAGCACTCATGATTTAATATCCCTGAATTTAATAGGAACATTCAGGTAAGTAATTAAACTGCTCTCAAATACATTTGTGGGCAGCCCATTAGGATACATGCAGGTTGATTAGCTTTTATGCATAAAGAAATATGTTCAATATGTTGTGGGGAAGGGAAAAGTTCAACTATAATTTTAAGCCTGAATTTAAAGTTTACAAGTTATAATAATGTTTTAACAGGAAAAAAACAAAAACATTTTTGAGCTGTTTAGTTTCTGACAGTGTAAGGCTGCTTGTCAGCAGGGAACGCATTAAGGGCCTTACCCCCTGCATGACATGTGATCTAGCAGTGTGAGTGGTACCTTGCAAAAATGTTGCAAGGTAAGGGGTGGATCTTTGTACTCACTATTTAAGAAGTTGCAGGCCTGCGTTCATCCTCTTTGTTCCAGTTTGTTCAAGTGTTTTTTTCCCCAGCCCTCCCTCCCATTTTTTTGTTGATTACTTCTGTTACAGGTGCAGCATTGTTAAGGATAGGTTAGATATTAGTCCCTGAGGCGGGAGTTTAATTAGTTGAACTTTCTCTGGTAAGACCTCAGCTCTAATTTGCCGTCCCCCAAGTTACCATCAGTTTGCTGGATGGCTTTCAATGTCATTTTTTTTCCTTTAGAAAGTCTAGGATAGTTGTCCTCTGGCAGCAGGAGGTCAAGGCTTCATCTAAGGGCGTAGCCCGAAAGGGGGAGGCGGTCGAGCTAATGGGTGTAGCGATGTCCCTAAGTGCCAACCATGGAGTGCTCCACTCCGCGGGCCTGCTGACCATGCTCCTTTATGGTATTTCGCTGCTCCACATGGGCATGGTCTAGCAGAGGTCACACATGACCATTTTTTTCAAGTCTTGTCCTCTTGGTGTTTGGGGTTAGTTAGCTTGGTCGTTAAGATGCCACTTATGATAATGACTTCCTGGAAGTCTATCGTTACTGATTTAATTTATTTTGAATAAAAGTGACAATGACCGGTCTTAAACCAATTCTGGTGTCCTAGTTTTTTGTCCAGGGTAATTAGCTAAGGGGGGTGTTTATTAGATAAGAATGTCCAATGGGGGTTTAGCTCTTATGGCTACCATTTACATTTAAGGAAAAATAATTAGATATGTTCAACTGGGATTCTTTGGACATTCCACTCTATATATTGCAGTCTATAACTAGCTTATTATTTTTATCTAAAACTCACTATTTACTTTGCCGTGTGAACCATATGTGCGAGCTTGCATTATGAAACAACTCACAGACTTATTTATTCCTAGGCACTGGCAATACTCAGTTCTGTTCATCACACTGAGCACTGACAATTTTTAAAGCTTACAAGGGGTTAGCAGCCAATATACAAGCAAATACATAGCTACAAATTTTAAAAAGAAATCTGCAATGTAATGAGATTCAATTGCCAGGAGTAAATGCACTTAATGAAATGTCCATAAAACCAATGTGTACTGTCCTTTTATTGAGATATCTCTCTGTGCACAGTATAGACTTGTGATATCTAGTTTCACCATCTGAAACATATTTTTCAAAATCAATGTATTTCTAAAGTCAGAATGAGACTCTTAGATTTAGTTGACAAACAGGATAATTTACTAATTGTTTTACCTTGTATTGTTCTTTAATTACAGTATATCAAATGTTTGTAATGGATTTACAAAAGAAGATAATAACATGAACATCTGTTCTTGTAAACCTATGTAGCCCTTTATTGACATGCAGAATGGTGTAAAATAAATAATCAGGTAGTAATTCTTCAAGGCATATAAACTAAATTTAAAAACTAAAACTAAAACTGAAAACTACATTTATTCTTAAAAATAATACATATGTTTTTGTATATTCCTAACTGTTGCTAACTCACCAACCTTGTCTAAAATATGAGGTTCAACTATCTTTTTCTTTTTTTTCATAATCCCTAAGGACATTATATTCCTTTTAAAACATAAAGGCCTAGATTTGGAGTTTGGCGGTAGCCGTGAAAACCAGCGTTAGAGGCTCCTAACGCTGGTTTTAGGCTACCGCCGGTATTTGGAGTCATTCAAAAAAGGGTCTAACGCTCACTTTTCAGCCGCGACTTTTCCATACCGCAGATCCCCTTGCGTCAATTGTGTATCCTATCTTTTCAATGAGATCTTTCCAACTCCGGTATTTAGAGTCGTGTCTGAAGTGAGCGTTAGAAATCTACAACGACAAAACTCCAGCCGCAGAAAAAAGTCAGTAGTTAAGAGCTTTCTGGGCTAACGCCGGTTTATAAAGCTCTTAACTACTGTGCTCTAAAGTACACTAACACCCATAAACTACCTATGTACCCCTAAACCGAGGCCCCCCCACATCGCTGACACTCGATTGGCTGTTCCGATCAGCCAATAGAATGCAAGCTCAATCTGATTGGCTGATTGGATCAGCCAATCGGATTGAACTTGATTCTGATTGGCTGACTCCATCAGCCAATCAGAATATTCCTACCTTAATTCCGATTGGCTGATAGAATCCTATCAGCCAATCGGAATTTGAGGGACGCCATCTTGGATGACATCATTTAAAGGAACCGTCATTCGTCGTTCAGTCGTCGGCCAGGATGGATGTTCCGCGTCGGAGGTCTTCAGGATGCTGCCGCTCCGCTCCGGATGGATGACGATAGAAGATGCCGCTTGGATGAAGACTTCAATCGGATGGAAGACCTCTTCTGCCCCGCTTGGATGAAGACTTCTACCGGATGGAGGACCTCTTCTTGCTCTGCTTGGATGAAGAATTTGGCTCGGCTGGGTGAAGATGACTCAAGGTAGGGAGATCTTCAGGGGCTTAGTGTTAGGTTTATTTAAGGGGGGTTTGGGTTAGATTAGGGGTATGTGGGTGGTGGGTTGTAATGTTGGGGGGGGTATTGTATGTTTTTTTTTACAGGCAAAAGAGCTGAACTTCTTGGGGCATGCCCCGCAAAGGGCCCTGTTCAGGGCTGGTAAGGTAAAAGAGCTTTGAACTTTAGTAATTTAGAATAGGGTAGGGCATTTTTTTATTTTGGGGGGCTTTGTTATTTTATTAAATTTTTATTAAATTGTTGTAATATATTTCTAATGTTTGTAAATATTTTTTTATTTTTTGTAAGTTAGTTCTTTTTTATTTTTTGTACTTTAGTTAGTTTATTTCATTGTATTTATTTGTAGGAATTGTATTTAATTTATTTATTGATAGTGTAGTGTTAGGTTTAATTGTAGATAATTATAGGTATTTTATTTAATTTATTTATTGATAGTGTAGTGTTAGGTTTAATTGTAACTTAGGTTAGGATTTATTTTACAGGTAAATTTGTAATTATTTTTACTATTTTAGCTACTAAATAGTTCTTAACTATTTAATAGCTATTGTACCTGGTTAAAATAAATACAAAGTTACCTGTAAGATAAATATTAATCCTAAAATAGGTATAATATCATTATAATTTATATTGTAGCTATATTAGGATTTATTTTACAGGTAAGTATTTAGCTTTAAATAGGAATAATTTATTTAATAAGAGTTAATTAATTTCGTTAGATTAAAATTATATTTAACTTAGGGGGGTGTTAGTGTTAGGGTTAGACTTAGCTTTAGGGGTTAATACATTTATTAGAATAGCGGTGAGCTCCAGTCGGCAGATTAGGGGTTAATAATTGAAGTTAGGTGTCGGCGATGTTAGGGAGGGCAGATTAGGGGTTAATACTATTTATTATAGGGTTAGTGAGGCGGATTAGGGGTTAATAACTTTATTATAGTAGCGGTGCGGTCCGCTCGGCAGATTAGGGGTTAATAAGTGTAGTCAGGTGGAGGCGACGTTGAGGGGGGCAGATTAGGGGTTAATAAATATAATATAGGGGTCGGCGGTGTTAGGGGCAGCAGATTAGGGGTACATAGCTATAATGTAGGTGGCGGCTCTTTGCGGTCGGCAGATTAGGGGTTAATTATTGTAGGTAGCTGGCTGCGACGTTGTGGGGGGCAGGTTACTATTTATTATAGGGTTAGTGAGGCGGGTTAGGGGTTAATAACTTTATTATAGTAGCGGTGCGGTCCGCTCGGCAGATTAGGGGTTAATAAGTGTAGGCAGGTGGAGGCGACGTTGTGGGGGGCAGATTAGGGGGTTAATAAATATAATATAGGGGTCTGCGGTGTTAGGGGCAGCAGATTAGGGGTACATAGGGATAATGTAAGTAGCGTCGGTTTACGGAGCGGCAGATAAGGGGTTAATAATAATATGCAGGGGTCAGCAATAGCGAGGGTGGCAGAATAGGGGTTAATAAGCGTAAGGTTAGGGGTGTTTAGACTCGGGGTACATGTTAGAGTGTTAGGTGCAGACGTAGGAAGTGTTTCCCCATAGGAAACAATGGGTCTGCGTTAGGAGCTGAACGCGGCTTTTTTGCAGGTGTTAGGTTTTTTTTCAGCTCAAACAGCCCCATTGTTTCCTATGGGGGAATCGTGCACGAGCACGTTTTTGAGGCTGGCCACGTCCGTAAGCAACTCTAGTATCGAGAGTTGAAGTTGCGTTAAATATGCTCTGTTTTTGGAGCCTAACGCAGCCATTCTGTGGACTCTCAATACCAGAGTTATTTTAAAGGTGCGGCCAGAAAAAAGCCAGCGTTAGATACGCGGGTCGTTACCGACAAAACTCTAAATCTAGCCGTTAGTTTACTGGGAATATTTTCTGAACATTTTATAGAAAAAAAAATGCTTTTCCATTTCAGCTTCTTAAGCATTACATCTATTCACTTACCATAGGTGCTGAAGCAGGAAGCTTCATAGAAAAGCTTTAAAATCACTTTAAAAGATCAGAAGTGAAGTCATAAGTTCATTTTAGGAGTTAAAGGGGCAGTCTTGAAATAAATTAGCATACTAAGGGATTGATGATCAAAGATTCTCCTGCCTGGAGAGAAATTGTAGAGCAGACAGGGGCTGAACTAACTGAATTCTGAAAGAAAAAATGCAGAACTCTTCAGCACTGTGGGATCTCTCTCATATCTGTTTTTAAAGGAAAGTCAAGCCCAGTGCAAAATAGCACTGCATGATATGAGAGTTTTGTTACACTTATACTTTGTGCACTGTATTTTATATTACTTTACACTTCAAATCGGGTCCTATTTTATATTTTAATACATTTTGATTATGTTTTGAGAGTTTCTATGTTACTTTAACACATTAGGATCATACTTTGTATATTTCTGTGTATCTTTTACTACTTACATTGCACTTTGTATTTTCTCTATTGTAAAATAAAACACAGCTTCAGAAAGTGGGAGGAACAGGGGAATTCCCTGAGCTAAACAGGGGAGTCCACAAGGTATGCCCCAGGTGTTCTCCCATTACCTTCTTTCTCCCAGGTGAAATTTTGTATCCCAGAGAGCTTCATTACTTTCTATTACTTTCTCTCTGGGACCTGTTCTGCCCCTGTGAAGTCTAAACAATAATTTATCTCCAAACTAGAGAATGCTTGATAATCTGGCCCTAAGAAAGTAATGAAGCTCTCTGGGAAGATTAACCTAACAGTTTTTTAGTTTTATTTTAAATAGAAGAAATGCAACGTGCAATGTAATTTGTTAAAGAAACACATAAATATACAAAGTACAATCCTAATTTGTTAAAGTTATAAAGAAACTGTGAAAGCATAATCAGAATTTGTAAAATCACAAGCCTAAATACACTGCTGTATACAAAATAAAATATGAAATAGAGAGTGCAAAGTTTAAATGTAATTAAACAATCTGAAATCTAAAGTGATATAAAATACAATGCACATATCATAAATGAAGCAAAACTGTCATGTCATGCAGTGATGTATTGCACTGGGCTAGTTTCTCATTCACATTTAGAAATGCATGGAACCCCCTTGGAGAAGAATAGCAAAATCTGCCTTTTAAAAATTTCACTAGCTATCTTGCAGTGCTAGAGAATCATTTTAGATCATCTTACCTGAGCGGAGAGCTTTAGATCATCAGGCCCTAAGTAAGTGTCAATTTTTAACGCATCATCCTTTGTTTGCTACAATGATTTTTCAATAGCCAAATACCACTTGCCTTATTTTGAGAAGTCTTGGACTTGTGGAGTTTTGAGTAGAGAAAATTAGTCCTAGTCATTTTGTTATCAAAAGCTTCATTGTTTTTTAGTTGTTTATCTGGTCAACTCCGCTAAAGCCAATTATAAACAGATATGTGGCAGGTTTACCCATGTGAAGTCTGTAGTGTGCATTTCCAATTATCAGAGCTGGATAACCCACAAGCTTCAGACTTTAATTAAGTAAAAGATAGGAAAATAAATTATCAAAATATATTGTAGATTTCACTACAATTAATTAAACTTTCCATATTACAATTTCAAAGTGTTTACTGTTTCTTTGATATTTTTCTATGGAATAAAGTGAAATTCTAATGGTGGTAAAATAGATATTCTAGTGTAAAAATACAATTTAATCCCACAAAGGGGTTAAATACATGGATTAATTTGTGTTCCCCTGCCCCTCCAGATGAGTATAAAACTGCTGAGTCAGTCAGGAGCAGGCATACATGAGTATTCTCTAATCAATGGTAATAGGAGTGTAACATTGCTTACATGTTTAACCCTTTCAAAGAAGTTAAAGGCATATTAAAATAAAATGCTCCAACACAGTAGATTATTTTATTAATACACTAGAATGTACATTTAATTATAGTAATAGAAAGCCCTATTCAATCATTAGACCTAATAATCATTTCAGCTGAGAAAAATTACCCTTAAAGATTATAAAATGTCGTCAGAATTTTTTTTAATTATTGTATTTAAAACTCATGGCACACATGCTTAATTTACATTCACAAAATCTATGTTGCCTTCATGCTGGACACCATTTTTTTTCTATGTATATTGTGTGAAATTACTTTTCACAGTGACATTCAAATAAAGAAGCTCTGAAGCAAGGTTGATATCCCCCAAGAGACAAACATTAAATGCAAGAAATTGACAAAATGTAAACGGTATAAAAGTAATGATTCCCACTCTGGCCTGTAGAAATGCAAGATGGTGGTTGTAAGTCATACCATTTAGTTGATCAACAAAAAATTATTAATACATGAGATAGCTTTCAAAGCCTCAAAGGTTTAATCTTCAAATAGAAAGAAGGTTATTTGGGAAAAGTCTATATACCCAGAAGCTAAATATTGATTCATTCCATCACAAGGTGTTAATAGAATGATTTCACATCTTTCTACTTCAGAATAGTCTCTTTTACAATATATGATAAATCTCTCACAGCAGTTAATGACAGCTTAAGTTGATTTAATTTTTTGTCATGTATTTTGTCACATTAATGACTCATAATTTGCAACTACACCCACATAATTGAAATCCTTTTATATATGTCCATATTTAATTTACACTCATTTTTGATCATTTTTTGATCCTACACATTCTAATTCTGATTTTATTTGACTTTCTCAAGAACTAGTTATTTTCTGTGTATTCTTAGATCTCGCACCAACACTACAGGTATATTAGGTATGTCTGATCAGTAAAAGACAAAATCACCAAAACAAAAGAGAATATACTTTGACATTTATTGCAGTGAATTAATCTTATGCTGTAAAACTTAAAAAACTGTTGTGACAAAATGAGGACACCATATCACTTTCAACATGTCATTTGCCTCATTGATGGGGAAAAAAAGAATATTGTTGAAATGATTACTTAAAGACAAAAAAATATATACTTAAACAATTTGAATATTTGTTCAAAAAACATATTAGCTTAAGAGAAAAGGATAATTTAAATGTGTTACCTAGATCCATAATTCATTTCATATCTAAAAAACAAAACAATACAATATTATGCTAGCCTAGAAAAACCTAATATAGAGAAGTGCTCTAAATAAGAAATTCACTTTCAGACAAACCTGGTTGGTTCTGTATCATGCATTATGAGGCTTGCTTTTGATGCAATTTGAAGTCCACCTGTCTTAAACCAGCAGGGAATTCTTTTCTTTTTCTTACAAGAGCATGCTGCTGCCAATTACCAGCCACTGAAACAGTTGGAGATAGATTTTTTTTAACTGATTGTTACAAATACAAACTCATTAAAAATTTTATCTTCAGTCTTTCGACAGGTTTTCTTTTTCAACATTGTCACAGCAGAAAGCATCTTATGAATCAAGTGATCTTTTTTTTGTGCTTATTGCAACTTTATAAATCTGAAAACATATTTTAATGAGGCTGTGTGGCTTCTGATCACAGCATTCCTGCAAAGTCAACATTCCCCTCATTTCTGTCCTCTCCCATTAATAGAAAAATTAAAACTTTTATTTTAATGAATAGCAGCTAACAATAAGGCAGCAGCATTTAGGAATATTTAATACTAGCAGATATATTGCATTTAAACCTAATATGTAGAATGGATGAACTGAGCCAAGTAAGAATTTTCCTGTTTCCTGTCATCTGGGATGTTATTACTTACAATGATCCCAGTCCAGAAAATGTAAGTGCCAATAAAACAATTCACTAATTAGTTAGTCTAAAATGAGAAATCATGTTTATTTATAGAAAACGTTTATAATTTAATATAGTGGCACCTTGCCTAACTAAAGTGCTGAAAATTTAAATCATACCTAACCATTTCTTGGTAGAAACATAACTAGTAGGTTATAAATAAAACACAAAGAAGTCCGAAGAAATTAGATCACTCATTTGTAAAAAGTTAATGTTGAACATAGCCATCACTTTGGAATGTGGCTTTGTAGAAAAGAAGACAAAATCACCATAATATATTTGTATGCAATGCATGCTGTCAGATCAACATTGTTGATGTCAAATGTAGAAGTATATGATGATTTTTGCTTATTATTATTTGTGTCGTAATGCAAACACACACATGTATAAATACGGTAACACAACTGTCAAGCCACATTGTGAGATAGTGTTACACACTATTTGAAGCTTGTTCTCCAGATCGCATTATGGATCAGCAAAATGTCACTTTGAACTGAAAAACTAATTGGTGTAAGTCTCCAAGAAGTTTAGATTTAACATATCTAACACTTCTCTCACATTAAAAGTGAATCAATGTTTTGAAATAGTTAAATAACGGCACAGAAATTCTGCTTTTTTAAAATCTGTCCAGTTTAAATTACTTTATTTTGTAAAATTTAATTATCTGGAAAAAATAGTAAAATTAATTGCAGTAATAAAGAAAACACAAGAAATGTATTTCTAATTATTGCTTAAAAACAGCATATTTCAAATTGAATAATCAGGTTTTCACAATTAACAGTAAAAAATAATTAATTTAAAATATTTTAACACAGAGTTACATATTAATGGAAAATAGTCAAATATTAAGTGTTCCAACAAATAATAATCAATATTGTTCATAGTGTACTTTTTACACTAATACAATGAAAGGAAAGCAACAATTTTGTATATTTTACCAATACCTTCATGTGATTGAACTCTCTGTGACATCATCAGATATGCAAACTAGTTAAAACTATGATTTTTTTTTTAAGGTTAACAGGCCAGCGGCAATGCATGTAGGAATATGAGCATATTTGAATGAGTATGTATGGTTGTTTTTTTTGTTTTTTTACAGTGGAGTAATTTAAAGGGACACATGGCTAAAAACAGCTGTTTATTGAGCTAGCTTGAATATAAAATAGATACAGCTAGATTACGAGTTATGCGCTATATAGGGAAATTAACGAACACAACAAAGGTTGCGTTATTTAACCCTCTATAGCACTGCCATTTACAAGTTTTCAAACAGCCGGCTTGTGTGTGTTTTAAGCTCCATCCCGCAAAAAATACAAGCACTGTTTTGACGTGCTTGTGCGCGCTTTCCCCATAGACATCAATGGGGAGAGCAGGTTAGAAAAAACCCTAACACCTGCGATCGCAGAATGAAAAGCTTCGTAATGCAGCCCCATTGATGTCTATGGGGAAAAATAAAGTTACGTTTAAACCTAACACCTAGTCTAAACACACCTCATCTGCTGCCCCCGACATCGCCCCACCTACATAATGTTAATAAACCCCTAATCTGCCGCTCCCCGATATCGCTGCCACCTACATAACGTTATTAACCCCTAATCTGCTGCACCTGATATTGCCGCCACCTAAATAAAGCTATTAACCCCTAATATGCCACCCCCAACATCGCTTCCACTATACTATATCTATGAACCCCTATCCCGCCACTCCCCGACATCGCTCCAATTAAATAAAGTTATTAACCCCTAAACCTCTGGCCTCCCACATCACTACCACTAAATAAACCTATTAACCCCTAAGCCAGCGCCCCATATCGTAAAAACCTAATTTTAACTATATTAAACCCTAAACCTAACCCTAACGTAACCCTAACCCTAACGTAACCCTAACCCTAACACCCCCTCACTTTTACATAATTAAAATAGAGCTAAATTAAACTTACAATTATTAACTAAATAATACCTATTTAAAACTAAATACATACTTACCTGTGAAATAAAACCTAAGCTAGCTACAATATAACTAATAGTTATATTGTAGCTAGCTTAGGTTTTATTTTTATTTCATGTTTGTATTTATTTTAACTAGGTAGACTAGTTAGTAAATAGTTATTATCTGCCTTACACTAAAACCTAACATTACAAAAATAAAAACCTACCATTACAAAAAATAACAAACACTAAAAGTACTAAAAATAAAAAACCTACAATTACAAAAAAATAACAAACTAAATTATACAAAATAATAAAAAATATTCCTATTCTAATACCCCTTAAAAAAACTAAAAAAACTAATAAAAAAGCCTAATCTAGAATAAACTACCAAGGGCCCTTAAAAGGGCCTTTTGTAGGCCATTGTCCTAAAGTTAACAGCTCTTTTGCTACAAAACAAACACCCCCTAACAGTATACAACCCCCAGCCCCCAAACCCACAAAATAAAAAATAAAGTAAAACCTAATCTACCCATTGCCCTGAAAAGGGCATTTGTATGGGTATTGCCCTTAAAGGGGCATTTAGCTCTTTTTCCTGCCCTTAAAATGGCATTCAGCTCTTTTGTAAAATGCCCAAGCCCTAATCTAAAAATAAAAACCCACCCCAATATGAAAAAATACATTACACAAAATAACAAACAAATTATCAAAAATAATAAAAATTATTCCTATTCTAATACCCATATAAAAAATAAAACACCCCAAAATAAAAAAAAAACTAATCTAGAATAAACTACCAATAGCCCTTTAAAGGGCCTTTAGTAGGTCATTGCCCTAAGTAAAACAGCTCTTTTGCCTGAGAAAAAAAATACAAAGACCCATTAACATTACAAACCCCCACCCCCCCAAACCCACAAAATAAAAAAAAACTATCTAAAAAAACCTAAGCTAACCATTTTCTCTGAAAAGGCTATTTGTATGGGCTTTTCCCTTAAAAGGGCATTTAGCTCTTTTGCTTTGCCCTAAAAGGGCATTTAGCTCTTTTACGAAAGCCCAAATCCTAAACGAAAAAAAAAAAACACCCAAGAAAACCTTAAAAAAACCACTAACCTGAATATCTACTTACAGTTTTTGAAGTCCCGCTTGAACGATCTTCATCCAGGCGGCGAAGTCCTCATCCAGGCGGTGAGTAGCCTTCATCCAGATGGCCTCTTCTATCTTCATCCAGGCAGCAAAGTCCTCATACATGTGGTGAGAAGTCTTCATCCAGGCAGCCTCTTCTATATTCATCTAGTCAGCGAAGTCCTCATCCAGGTGACAAGAAGTCTTCATCCAGACGGCCTCTTCTATCTTCATCCAGGTAGCAAAGTTCTCATCAAGGTGGCAAGAAGTCTTTATCCAGACGGCCTCTTCTATCTTCATCCCTGCTGCACAGAGCTGGTCCATCCTGAAGACATCTGGCACGGAGCATCCTCTTCATACAGTCACTGCCGTACACTGAATCTTCAATGCAAGGTACGTGATTCAAGATGGCGTCCGTTGCATTCCTATTAACTGATTGAATTTTTGGCTGTTCAAATCAGTCAATAGAATTTCAGTGGCTCTCATCCTATTGGCTGATTTGATCAGCCAATAGGATTTCAGTAGCTCTCATCCTATTTGCTGATTTGAATTTCCAAAATCAAATCAGCCAAGTGTACCTTGCATTGAAGTTTCAGTGTACGGCGGTGACCGTATGAAGAGGATGCTCTGCGCCAGATGTCTTCAGGATGGACCCGCTCCGTGCCGCTGGGATGACGATAGAAGATGATGCCTAGATGAAGATAGAAGAGGCCAACTGGATGAAGACCTCTCGCCCGCCTGGATGAGGACTTCGCCACCTGGATGAAGATAGAAGAGGCCGTCTGAATGAAGACTTCCCGCTGCCTGGAAGAGGACTTTGCTGCCTGGATGAAGATCTTTCAAGCGGGACTTCAAAAACTGTAAGTGGATGTTCGGGGGTTAGTGATAGGTTTTTTTAAGGGATTATTTAGGTGTTTTTTTTTAGTTTAGGGTTTGGGCTTTTCGTAAACAAGCTAAATGCCCTTTTAAGGGCAATGCAAAAGAGCTAAATGTCCTTTTAAGGAGAATGCCCTACAAAAGGCCCTTTTAAGAGCTATTGGTAGTTTATTGTATATTAGGTTTTTTATTTTGGGGTGGTTTTTTTTTTTTTTAAAATGGGTATTAGAATAGGAATAATTTTTATTATTTTGGATAATTTGTTTGTTATTTTGTGCAATGTTTTTTTGTTTGTTTTGGCGTGGGTTTTTATTTTTAGATTAGGGCTTGGGCATTTCATAAAAGAGCTGAATGCCCTTTTAAGGGCAATACCCATACAAATGCCCTTTTCAGGGCAATGGGTAGATTAGGTTTTACTTTATTATTATGTTGTGGGTTTGTATACCATTAGGGGGTGTTTGTTTTGTTTTGTAGCAAAAGAGCTGTTAACTTTAGGGCAATGCCCTACAAAAGGCCCTTTTAAGGGCCCTTGGTAGTTTATTCTAGATTATGCTTTTTTATTTAGTTTTTTACGCCTAGATTTAGAGTTCTGCGTTAGCCATCAAAACCAGCGTTAAGGGCTTCTAACGCTGCTTTTTACCACCCGCTGGTATTTAGAGTCAGTCAGGAAAGGGTCTAATGCTCACTTTCCAGACGCAACTTTTCTATACCGCAGATCCCCTTACGCCAATTGCGTATCCTATCTTTTCAATGGGATCTTCATAACGCTGGTATTTAGAGTCCTGGCTGAAGTGAGCGTTAGAACTCTAACGACAAAACTCCAGCCGCAGAAAAAAGTCAGGAGTTAAGAGCTTTATGGGCTAACGCAGGTTCATAAAGCTCTTAACTACTGTGCTCTAAAGTACCCTAACACCCATAAACTACCTATGTACCCCTAAACCGAGGTCCCCCCACATCTCCGCCACTATAATAAAAAAATTTAACCCCTAACCTGCCGACCACACACCGCCGCCACCTATATTATCCCTATGAACCCCTAATCTGCTGCCCCTAACATCACCGACACCTATATTATATTTATTTTAACCCCTAATCTGCCCCCCCCCCAACGTCGCCGCTACCTTATCTACACTTATTAACCCCTAATCTGCCAACCGGACCTCGCCGCCACTATAATAAATGTATTAACCCCTAAACCGCCGCACTCCCGCCTAGAAAACCCTATAATAAATAGTATTAACCCCTAATCTGCCCTCCCTAACATCTTTGACACCTAACTTCAAGTATTAACCCCTAATCTGCCGACCTCACCGCTACTCTAATAAATGTATTAACCCCTAAAGCTAAGTCTAACCCTAACACTAACACCCCCCTAAGTTAAATATAATTTTTATCTAACTAAATAAATTAACCTTATTTAATAAATTAATTCTATTTAAAGCTAAATACTTACCTGTAAAATAAACCCTAATATAGCTACAATATAACGAATAATTATATTGTAGCTATTTTAAGATTTATATTTATTTTACAGGCAACTTTGTATTTATTTTAACTAGGTACAATAGCTATTAAATAGTTAATAACTATTTAATAGCTACCTAGTTAAAATAATTACAAAATTACCTGTAAAATAAATCCTAACCTAAGTTATAATTAAACCTAACACTACACTATCAATAAATAAATTAACTAAACTACCTACAATTACCTACAATCAAATCAACTAAACTAAATTACAAAAAACAAACACTAAATTACAAAAAATAAAAAAAGATTACAAGAATTTAAAACTAATTACACCTACTCTAAGCCCCCTAAAAAAATAACAAAGCCCCCCAAAATAAAAAAAATGCCCGATCAGATTGAGCTCGCATTCTATTGGCTGTTCCGATCAGCCAATAGAATGCAAGCTCAATCTGATTGGCTGATCCAATCAGCCAATCGGATTGAACTTGAATCTGATTGGCTGATTCAATCAGCCAATCAGATTTTTCCTACCTTAATTCCAATTGGCTGATAGAATCCTATCAGCCAATCGGAATTTGAGGGACGCCATCTTGGGTGACGTCATTTAAAGGAACCTTCATTCGTCGTTAGTCCGTCGGTGAAGAAGGATGGCTCCGCGTCGGCTGCTTCAAGATGGTCCCGCTCCGCGCCGGATGGAAGAAGATAGAAGATGCCGCCTGGATGAAGATGTCTGCCGGTCCGGATGTCCTCTTCTGCCCGGATAGGATGAAGACTTCGGACCCTCTGGAGGAGCTCTTCTGCCCGGATAGGATGAAGACTTCGGACCCTCTTCTGGACGGATCGGTGATACCCGGCTGGGTGAAGATAAGGTAGGAAGATCTTCAGGGGCTTAGTGTTAGGTTTTTTTAAGGGGTTTTGGGTGGGTTTGATTAGGGATATGTGGGTCGTGGGTTGTAATGTTGAGAGGGGGTATTGTATGTTTGTTTTACAGGCAAATGAGCTGTTTTCTTTGGAGCATGCCCCGCAAAAGGCCCTGTTAAGGGCTGGTAAGGTAATAGAGCTATTAACTTTTTATTTTAGAATAGGGTAGGGCATTTTTTTATTTTGGTGGGCTTTGTTATTATTTTAGGGGTCTTAGAGTAGGTGTAATTAGTTTAAAATTCTTGTAATCTTTTTTTATTTTTTGTAATTTAGTGTTTGTTTTTTTTTGTAATTTAGTTTAGTTGATTTAATTGAAGGTAATTGTAGGTAGTTTAGTTAATTAATTTATTGATAGTGTAGTGTTAGGTTTAATTGTAACTTAGGTTAGTATTTATTTTACAGGTAATTTTGTAATTATTTTAACTAGGTAGCTATTAAATAGTGTTAGATGTGCATTCGTTTTCGGAGGAATCAAAGAAAACAACAAAAATTGCATCTTTGTTATATTCTTTGCTTTACCAAAAACTAAAATGAAAAACCGAAGAAAAGAAAACGCTTTATTTTCTTTTATAATTTTTGTTTTTTGTTTTCGGTTGGTGGATGCTGTTTTTATGATGCAAGCAGGCATTATCCAATGAGTGCAAACCAAGAAGGAGCAGCAGAATTGATTGACAATTTTTGGAAGACTGTGACATTTTCTAGCCAACCAGAATTCTTAGGGGAGGGAGGGAAATCAAAGGTGATTTTTAACTTATTGCAGAGCTGCTCAGAGGCTCAGATCTGTGGAGGAACTGGAGGGGTCTATTGATAAACTCATCCGGTGGTTTTGTCCCAGAAGCATTATGCACAGCAATGCTGGTGGTACTGCTTCTTTTTTAAGTGGATAAGTCACACATAATGTTTGTGTAACACTGGATAAAAGTCGTGACCCAAACAAATGAAACAGACTGCCAGCCAATGATGCTCTTGTGGCTCATGTGTTAGCTGGGAACGAAAAAGGGCCTGCAGCTGCGTTTTTGTTTTCAGACAAAGCCATATTTAGTTGTCCCAACACTCCAGAGGAAAATAAATACTATTTGACAGACTTAGAACTCTGGAATTAAATCATAATAGAAAAAAAGTGAGCAGTGGAGAACTTTTCTATAGGGACGTATTCAAAGTTCTGTAGTGTACCACTAATCATAGGCCCTCAACAACTAATTACAAACACAGATTATTTATCTGCATTTTTTTTTTTCAATTAAAAAGAAATGGTTGCTGCTGGCAACTGTTTTTGAAATAGTATAACTATTATTTATTTTTTTTTAACTGAGTGCAGCTTCAGTACAAACAGACTCAGTAAATAACTGGAAACGTACAAAAAAACGTATAGTGCAAAGAAAGCAGCCGCTTAGCTATGCAACAAAAGGGTTAATTCATTTTTAAAATTAGTGGGCATGTGAGATTGTGTGCGCAGTGAGTAAAACTGGTTGTTGATTGACGCAATACCATGGTGTTACTGACTGCATGAGTAACACCACAAATTAGATAAAATAAGTAAATTGGAAAGTTGTTTAAACGTGCATGCTCTATCTGAATCATAAATGAAAAAAAAATTGTGTTTCATATTCCTTTAAGAATAGACACTTTCAGTATAGTAAGTATACTAGTAGTATAGTTACTGTACCTTTAAAGTGATGGTAAACTCTCCCCTTTTTAAAATCAGATCCAAACTGTTAGTGATATTTTATATGAAGTTTAATACATGAGTTATAATCTTCATTATATCACTAACAGTCCGGATGTGATTTTAAAAAGGGGAGAGTTTACCATCACTTTAAGTAATTTTTTTAGTTTTACCAAAATTGCAGTGCACAAAAATTAGATGTATAAATAAAAGAATAAGTTTAAAGGGATAGAAAGGCCAAAATTAAACTTTGAAGAATCAGATAGAGCATGAGATTTTAAGAAACTTTTAAAATAACTACTAAATTCAAATGTGCTTTGTTTATTGGTATCCATTGTTGAAAGTGAATACGCACATATCATACACTAGTGGGAGCTAGCTGGTAATTGGTGCCTGCATGATTGGCTATTTGGCTAACTAGATGAGTTAAGCTATCTACCAGTAATGCAATGCTGTTCCTTCAGCAAAGGATAACAAGAGAATGAACCATGTTTGATAACAAAATACAATTTTAATGTTGCTTAAAATTGTATGTTCTATCCAAAGTATGATGGAAAATTTGGGAGTTTACTGTCCCTTTAAGAATTACATAGAATGACAAAATTAAAGCCAATATAGCAGATTATAGCTTTGGATAAAGAAAATGGCAAGAAACTGCACTGTAACTCAAAATTAATAGTTTCTATTGAAACGAAAATGTTAAATGAATTTCGTTTAAAACAAATACAACCATGAATGTAAATTAACTAAAACTAAAAATTTAAATTTACCAAAAAGAAAATTTTGGACAAAACAAATTTTTTTACTGGGCACATCTCTAACAAAAAAGTACCAAGGTTCCTTTGGTCACTGAGAGTTTAAATTAGGGTTGTCAACTTTTTTGACAACAATAAGGGAGGGTAAGGAAGCAACATATTTCACGTAACAAAAATTGACAACTTGTACAGTATTTACTGGAAAAAAAACTTTATTTTTGCAATTTGATACAGTTAAATAAAACAAAGTATTCCTACAAATTATCCTCATTTACACAGTCTATCTTAATATGTTCAACACATCTCTGCAAATCTGTGAATTCTATATCTCATTTAATACAGAGTGGGGGTAAAGGCATTCAATTCTCAGATACATCACAATTATTCACTAAATAAGGGAACAAGAGTACAATATTAAGGGCTAGATTACAAGTAGCGCAATATTGATAGAGCTAGGAGCGTAAACATGATTGTGAGTTTGCGGTATTCCTTAAGCTCAAATCTATATTATATGTGGCGCACTATCAAAATTACCGCCAATTTGTTTGCGCAAACTCGCAGTAATTTACGCTCCCGCATATTTTCTATGGGTAGCACAAAGTGCTAATTTGAACTTGTATTGTAAGCTCAAACTTTTTAAGTGACTTCAAAGTTCACGTAAAGAGTTTGTCCAGATGAAACAGTTACACTAAATTACACTATTAACCACTAGTAATTACCAAAAATAAAAAAAAATGTACTCCTATTCAAATACCCCCAAAAAACAACCACCCCAAAATAAAAAAGCCCTTTTATAAAACTAAACTACCAATAGCCGTTAACCCCTTAAGGACCGGGCACTTCAGACAAAAACTTTCCCAAAAGACCAAAGCAATTTTAGCATTTATGCCATCACTACATTTAAACAGAAATAGAGCCTTTTTTTTACCTATCAAAATTATATTTATTTTTTTTAGTAGAAAACCCAAAGTATTGATCTAGGCCCATTTTGGCATATTTCATGCTACCATTTCAACGCCAAATGTGATCAAATAAAAAAAATTGTTAACTTTTCAGAATTTTAGGTTTCTCACTAAAATGGTTTACAAACAGCTTGTGCAATCATGGCACAAATCATTGTAAATGCTTCTCTGGGATCCCCTTTGTTTAGAAATAGCAGACATATATGGCTTTGGCATTGCTTTTAGGTAATTAGAAGGCAGCTAAATGCCGCTGTGCACCACACTTGTATTATGCCCAGCAGTGAAGGGGTTAATTAGGTAACTTGCAGGGTTAATTTTAGCTTTAGTGTAGAGATCAGCCTCCCACCTGACACACCCCAACCCTGATCCCTCCCTGACCCCTCTCAAACAGCTCTTTTCCCTCCCCCACCCCCCAACGGTCACCCCCATCTTAAGTACTGGCAGAAAGTCTGCCAGTAGAAAAATATAGGTGTGTTTTTTTTGGGGGGGGGTTTCAATTATATATTTTCTGTGGAGTAATATCCCCCTTACCTCCCAACCTCCCTGATCCCCCCAAACAGCTCTCTAACCCTCCCCACTCTACCCACTGGCAGCTGTATGCCAGTACCCAGTTTGCTGCAAAATAGGCAATTTTGAAAAAAATAGAAATATATAATACTATTTTTTCTGTAGTGTAGCTGCCCCACCTCAATAACCAAACCCCCTCCCCCTCCCAGATCCCTTTTCCTCAAATTATTCCAGATATGATCCCCCTCATTGCCCCTCCTCCCTCCTTCCCCCTCAATCACACAGCTGGAGTGTTGTTTTTTTCCCCTGTAGCATGGCTGAGTGGTCCCACCCACTCTCACCCTCTTCCAGCAATGGGCCGCCCACCTGTCTCCCTTCTTACGCTCCCACCCACCAACGATTGGTCCCACCGCTGTCCGATGCAGAGAGGGCCACAGAGTGGGAGATGCAGAAATAGCACAATCTCACCATTTTGAGCGAAATTGCAGCAGAGAGAAGCCCAGGACTGCAGCGACATACAGGGTACGTCGCTGGTCCTTAAGGGCATGACAACCAGTGTTGTACAGGGTACGGCGCTGGTCGTTAAGGAGTTAAAGGGGCTTTTTGTAAGGGCATTGCCCTAAAGCGAATCAGCTCTTTTTAAAAAAACAACAACTCTAACATTAACCATCCTACCCCCCAGCCCCCCACTTCCCCAAAATATGAAAGCTAACACCTAATATACAAAGTGCCCTGAAAGGGGATTTGGCTGGGCATTGCCCTTAAAAGGGCATTCATCTCTTTTGCCGCCCATTGGAAAAAAAACTAAATCTTTAAAAAAATTCACTCAAAAAAAAAAAAACACTAAGCCCCAAGTTGGTGCTCACTAATACTGATGGTGGCGGCACTCCATCTTCATCAGGGCGGTGGTCCTTCTTCATCCATCTTCTACTCCGGTGGTCCAATCTTATTATCTTCTTCCCGGCGGTGGTCCTCATCTTAACATGAAGTACAGGGTGCTCTTCTTCATGCAGTCCCCAGACACGCACTGAATTGTGAAAGCGAGGTACCCCTTTTATATTGGGGTACCCTTGCATTCCTATTGGCTGATTTGAATCTTTAAATTCAAATCAGCCAATAGAATCAAAGGAATGCTTTATAAAATATAAAAGGGGTACCTCACATTCACAATTCAGTGTGGGCTGTGAACTGCATGAAGAGGAGGGCCCTGTACTTAGTGTCAAGATGAGGGCCACTTCAGTCAATGCCGCTAGAAGATAAGAAGATGGGGGATTAATGTTAGTGGGGTTAAGGGTTTTTTTTGTAAATTTTGGGGTATTTTAATCTTGGTTAAGTTAGGGGGTTTAGATGATAGTGCATTACTTTGCGATGTGGGGTTTTGGTAGTTTTGGGGATAATAGTAGGGTTTAGGTATTGCGATGTGGGGGATGGTGGTTTAGGGGTTAATAGTTTATTCAGATAGTTTGTGATGTGGGGGATGGTGATTTAGTGGTTAATAGTTTATTAAGATAGTTTGCAATGTGGGGGATGGCAATTTACGGGTTAATAATTCATTTTAATAATCTGCGGTGTGGGTGTGGCAGTTTAGGGGTTAATATTATAGTTTATGTATTGCAATGTGGGGGGGTGGTTTAGGGGTTAATAGTGTACATAGGTAGTGTGTGATGTGGGGGATGGCGGTTTAGGGGTTAATAGTATAGTGGTGATTTATTATTAGAGTATTTATTTAGTTATTAGAGTAGGGGCTTATGGTGATTTGGGTTAGCACACGTGTAGGGTGTTATGTTTTTTTAAAGTTTATTTGCGCCATTGACTACTATGGAGCAGTATGTGATTGCGCTAGCAGTAAAGCTTTTTCGTGAGTCAGGTTAGTGCTAGAGCTGCATGGTGCCTAAGAGAACCAAATCAGCTTTCATAATCTTGCAGTTTGTGTGATCGGCCCAAGTCAGGACCTTAGTACCACACTCCATTTTTAATGTGTGCATGTCCTACCTTCTACCGATACAGGTTTGTAAAGCGATTGTTTCAGCCAAGCTTTTTAACTTTAAAGAGACAGTCAAGTTAAAATTAAACTTTCATGATTCAGATAGGGCATGCAATATGAAACAACTTTCCAATTTATTTTTATTATCAAATGTGCTTTGTTCTCTTGGTATTCTTTGTTGAAAGCTAAAACTAGGTAGGCTCAAATTGATTTCTAAGCTGTTGAAGGCCACCTCTTATCTCAGTGCTTTTTCACAATTTTTCACAGTTAGACACTGCAAGTTCCTGTATGCCATATATAACATTGGGCTAACTCCATTGGAGTTTTTTATGAGTCAGCACTGATTGGTTAAAATGCAAGACTGTTAAAAGAACCAAGATAAGGTTGCACAATGCCGAGGCTTAGAAACAAGGTAATCACAGAGGTAAAAAGCATATTAATATAACAGTGGTTAAGCAAAACTGGGAAATGGGTAATAAAGGGATTATCTATTGTTTTAAACAATAAAACATTTCAAGTATGCTTGCTATTCTCAGCATCGTGATGTAACAAACTAATGGAGGCAGCAAACAAGCATCTGATACTGCAAACTCTGCTGTAGTAACTACTAAAGCAATCTGTAACTACTTCCTGTGTAAACTGAAAACACAGCAGCACATTTCCCGCCCTACTGAAACACCCATTGCCTACACTGGATCAGTCAAGCTCGCTCACTGGTTCTATATTTCACTCATTTCAGTACTACAGAGAGAATTAGGATTTAAACTAAATGTCTGTTATGGTGAACACAAAAGTTTATTGACACTGATTAAAAAAAATATACACGGCATTGAAAGGAATTACAACTTTGAATGCTGAAATCCACAAAATTAAAGTCCATAAGGTCTTAACAGAATGAAAATTAAATACAATTATACAGTTTAGTAAAATATATAGCTGCTATAAAAGGAAATTTAAATTATAGCAATTATTTATTATTCTATTAGTTTTATATACTAGAGAGAAGAGAAATAAATATGAGTATGTCTATGCTAGTATGCAAACTTAATTAATTCATTCATTTATTAATTCATTAATAATAATTGTATTATTCTTTTTCGCCTAGATTACGAGTCTTGCGTTAGGGTTAAAAAGCAGCGTTGAGTGGTCCCAACGCTGCTTTTTAACGCCCACTGGTATTACGAGTCTTGCAAGTACAGGTGTACCGCTCACTTTTTTGGCGCGATTGTAAGATACCACAAATCCACTTACGTTAATTGCGTATCCTATATTTTCAATGGGATTTCCCTAACACCGGTATTACGAGTCTTCCTCAAAGTGAGCGGTACACCCTCTCCTGTCAAGACTCGTACCGCATTTAAAAGTCTGTAGTTAAGAGTTTTATGGGCTAACGCCGTAGCATAAGACTCTTAACTAAAGTGCTAAAAAGTACACTAACACCCATAAACTACCTATTAACCCTTAAACTGAGGCCCCCCCCCCCCACATCGCAAACATTAAAATACATTTTTTAACCCCTAATCTGCCAAACCAGACATCGCCGCCACTATAATAAATATATTAACCCCTAAACCGCCGCACTCCCGCCTTGCAAACACTAGTTAAATTGTATTAACCCCTAATCTGCCGCCCCTAATATCGCCGACACCTACCTACATTTATTAACCCCTAAATTAATCTGCTGCCCACAACGTCGCTGCCACTATATTAAATGTATTAACCCCTAAACCTAACTCTAACCCTAACACCCCCTAACTTAAATATAATTTAAATACATCTAAATAAAATTACTTCAATTAACTAAATAATTCCTATTTAAAATGAAATACTTACCTATAAAATAAACCCTAAGCTAGCTACAATATAACTAATAGTTACATTGTAGCTAGCTTAGGGTTTATTTTTATTTTACAGGCAACTTTGTATTTATTTTAACTAGGTACAATAGTTATTAAATAGTTATTAACTATTTAATAACTACCTAGCTAAAATAAATACAAATCTACCTGTAAAATAAAACCTAACCTAAGTTACAATTACACCTAATTAAATTAATTACCTGCATTAAATTAAATTAATTACAATTAGTGATGTTGCGAACATAAAATGTTCAGTTCGCGAATGGCGAACGCGAACTTCCGCAAATGTTCGTGAACCGGGCGAACCGCCATAGACTTCAATAGGCAGGCGAATTTTAAAACCCACAGGGACTCTTTCTGGCCACAATATTGATGGAAAAGTTGTTTCGAGGGGACTAACACCTGGACTGTGGCATGCCGGAGGGGGATCCATGGCAAAACTCCCATGGAAAATTACAAAGTTGATGCAGAGTCTGGTTTTAATCCATACTTAATCACCTAACATTCCTAAATTGTTTGGAATAACATGCTTTAAAATATCAGGTATGATGTTGTATCAATCAGGTAGTGTAATGGTTACGCCCGCTTCACAGTGACAGACCAAACTCCTCGTTTAACGCACCGCAAACAACTGCAAACAGTCCATTTGCACAACAGCAAACTCCCCATTTGCACAAGGTTGGATACCAAGCTAGCCATGTCCCGTTCCTTGTCCTCACTGATGTCATTGAAGGTCTCTTCCTCCACCCAGCCACGTACAACACCAAGGGTCCCCGAAAGGTGACAACAAGCCCCCTGGGACGCCTACTGTGTTTGGTCTTCCACCTCCTCAAAGCCACCTTCCTCCTCTGACTCCTCTTTTTCAGACTCCTCTCTCTGCGTTGCCTCTCTCTGCGTTATTATAAGGTGTGTTAAGTAGTACTATTCCTATCAGTTTAATCCCTGTTACGTCCCCTATCAGGGGACGTGTATATGGCATCGATATTAGGAACCGGGAGATGGAAAAAGATGCTTGGTCGGTCCTCCTACTTCAAATTTGGGGCACTGCGCGTGCAATCTAATGTGCCACCAGATAGGAGTGGTGTGTTAAGTAGTACTATTCTTATCAGTTTAATCCCTGTTATGTCCCCTATCAGGGGACGTGTATATGGCATCAATTTTAGGAACCGGGAGATGGAAAAAGATGCTTGGTCGGTCCTCCTACTTCAAATTTGGGGCACTGCGCATGCAATCTAATGTGCCACCAGATAGGAGTGGTGTGTTAAGTAGTTCTATTCTTATCAGTTTAATCCCTGTTACGTCCCCTATCAGGGGACGTGTATATGGCATCGATTTTAGGAACCGGGAGATGGAAAAAGATGCTTGGTCGGACCTCCTACTTCAAATTTGGGGCACTGCACATGCAATGTAATGTGCTACCAGATAGGATTGGTGTGTTAAGTAGTACTATTCCTATCAGTTTAATCCCTGTATGTGCCTTTTTTTTGGTTTGGTTTTTGAAGCCACAGTGCAGCATCAGAGGCCAGAAAAATTAGGCATGTACACATGCCTGAAAAATTAGGTATTGTTGCAGCCGCTGCTGTAGCAGCAGCCAGAAAAATTGATGTTTGTTTCCAGGCAGAAAGTGCCCTAAAACATTGCGGCTTGAATCCTATTTGGTGGCGGATAAGTCACGCAAGTCATCCGGCATTCAGAGATAAAATACAGCATCGTGTGGACCATTTTTAGCCCAAGGCAGCTCAGCTCATCAGGCCTTTTTTAGTCGAATGTATCGCCCACTGTCAGTCCCTTCGGGATCCATCCCTCATTCATCTTAATAAAGGTGAGGTAATCTAGACTTTTTTGACCTAGGCGACTTCTCTTCTCAGTGACAATACCTCCTGCTGCACTGAAGGTCCTTTCTGACAGGACACTTGAAGCGGGACCGGCCAGAAGTTCTATCGCAAATTGGGATAGCTCAGGCCACAGGTCAAGCCTGCACACCCAGTAGTCAAGGGGTTCATCGCTCCTCAGAGTGTCGATATCTGCAGTAAATGTGAGGTAGTCTGCTACCTGTCGATCGAGTTGTTCTCTGAGGGTGGACCCAGAAGGGCTGTGGCGATGCGTAGGACTTAAAAAGCTCTGCATGCCCTCCATCAACAACACGTCTGTAAAGCGTTCTGTCCTTGCCGGCGTGGTCGTGGGAGGAGGAGGATTACTTTCCCCTCTTCCCCTGTTAGATTCCAGTTGTGCTGTGACATCACCCTTATACGCTGTGTAAAGCATACTTTTTAATTTATTTTGGAACTGCTGCATCCTTTCCGACTTGCAGTAATTCAGTAACATTTCAGGCACTTTATGCTTATACCGGGGGTCTAGTAGCGTGGACACCGAGTACAGGTCGTTCTCCTTCAGCCTTTTTATACGAGGGTCCCTCAACAGGCACGACAGCAGGAAAGTCCCCATTTGCACAAGGTTGGATGCCGAGCTACTCATGTCCCGTTCCTCGTCCTCAGTGATCTCACTGAAGGTATGTTCTTCCCCCCAGCCATGTACAACACCACGGGTACCAGATAGGTGACAACGAGCACCCTGTGATGTCTGTTGTGGTTGGTCTTCCTCCTCCTCCTCCTCAAAGCCACATTCCTCCTCTGACTCCTCTTCCTCACAATCCTCTTCCAGCATTGCCGCAGGTCCAGCAAACGATGCTGATAAGGCTGTTTCTGGTGATGATGGTGACCACAACTCTTCCTCTTCACTCTCATCTACGGCCTGATCCAGCACTCTTTGCAGGGCACGCTCCAGGAAGAAAACAAATGGTATGATGTCGCTGATGGTGCCTTCAGTGCAACTGACAAGGTTTGTCACCTAATCAAAAGGATGCATGAGCCTACAGGCATTGCGCATGAGTGTCCAGTAACATGGCAAAAAAATTCCCAGTTCCGCAGAGTCTGTCCTAGCACCCCGGTCATACAAATAGTCGTTAACGGCTTTTTCTTGTTGGATCAGGCGGTCGAACATTAGGAGTGTTAAATTCCAACGTGTCGGGCTGTCGCAAATCAAGCGCCTCACTGGCATGTTGTTTCGCCGCTGGATATCTGAAAAGTGCGCCATGGCCGTGTAGAAACGCCTGAAATGGCCACACACCTTCCTGGCCTGCTTCAGGACGTCCTGTAAGCCTGGGTACTTATGCACAAAGCATTGTACGATCAGATTACACACATGTGCCATGCACGGTACATGTGTCAACTTGCCCAAATTCAATGCCGCCATCAAATTTCTTCCGTTGTCACAAACCACTTTGCCGATCTCCAGTTGGTGTGTTTAGGGCAGACAGGAGTGCTGGTCCGGTGTGACTCTCTGCTTTCTGGCAAGTCAACCCCAAGATGGCGTGACACTGCCATATCTGGGATGTGGAATAGTACCTGGGGAGCTGGGGGGTGCCATTGATGTGGAGCAAGACATGGCAGCAGAAGAGGACTCAGCCGAGGAGGTTACGAAAGAGGATGGAGTAGGAGGAGTAGAGGAGGTGGCAGCAGGCCTGCCTGCAAGTCGTGGCGGTGTCACCAACTCCTCTACAGAGCCACGCATTCTATGGTTGGCAGCCGTCAGCAGGTTTACCCAATGCGCAGTGTAGGTGATATACCTGCCCTGACCATGCTTTGCAGACCAGGTATCAGTGGTCAGATGGAACCTTGCCCCAACACTGTGTGCCAGACATGCCATTACTTCCTTTTGCACAATCGAGTACAGGTTGGGGATTGCCTTTTGTGCAAAGAAATTTCGGCCGGGTACCTTCCACTGCGGTGTCCCAATAGCTACACATTTTTGGAACGCCTCAGACTCCACCAGCTTGTATGGTAAAAGCTGGTGGGCTAAGAGTTCAGACAAGCCAGCTGTCAAATGCCGGGCAAGGGGGTGACTTTGTGACATTGGCTTCTTACGCTCAAACATGTCCTTGACAGACACCTGACTGTGGGCAGATGAGCAGGAACTGCTCAAGGCGAGAGACGGAGTGGCGTATGGTTGAGAGGGGGCAAGGAGGACAGCAGTGGTTGACGTGGCTGAAGATGCTGGACCAGGAGGAGGATGGTGGCTTTCAGTTTGTGTACTGCTTGTACTCATGTGTTGATCCCATAGGCGTTTGTGATGTGCGATCATGTGCCTTCGCAAAGAAGTTGTACCTAGGTGGGTGTTGGACTTACCATGACTCAGTTTCTTTTGGCACAGGTTGCAAATGGCATCGCTGTTGTCAGAGGCAGACACACAAAAAAAATGCCACACTGCTGAGCTCTGCAATGACGGCATTCTGGTGGTGGCAACAGCATGCGTTGATTGGCGTGCTGTCTGGCTGACCCCGGGTGCTGATGCATGCTGTCTGACTGTGCCACTAGCTCCTTGCAACGACCTCCCCCTGCTTCCAACTCGTCTCCTCCTCCTCTCTGTCTCCCCATCTGAACTTTCCCCCTCTTCTTCTTCTTTTCTAGAGGGCACCCACGTCACATCCACGGACGCATAGTCATTATCAACCGCTTCACTTGTATCTGACAACTAAGCAAAGGAAGCAGCAGCGGGTACAACATCATCATCACACCGTACGTCCATGTGTGTAATGCTGCCTGACTGAGACATATCCCTGTTATCTACATCCTCTGGCAATAATGGTTGTGCATCACTCATTTCTTCAAACTGATGTGTAAATAACTCCTCTGACAGATCAAGTGAAACGGCTGTGGTGCTAGTGTTGGTGGTGGTGGCAGGTGGGCGAATGGTAAATTGAGAGGTGCCTGAAGCTAAGCTGGAGGAGGATGGTGCGTCAAGGTTCCGAGCGGAAGCTGTAGAAGATTGGGTGTCCTGTGTTAGCCAGTCAACTATGTCCTCAGAACTTTTCGAGTTCAGGGTACATGGCCTCTGAACACTGGGCATTATTCTAGGGCCAAAGGGAATCACAGCACCACCACAGCACGGTCCCTACGGGGTTGCCTGCCTCTGCCTGTCATTTTTTTTTTCGATTAGTGGTACTATGCGTGCAAGCTACTGTGACAACAGATATGAGTGGCACTGTGCACTGGCAGAAGTTGGCAGAGTAGACGCTATAGGCCTGACACACACGCTTGCAGACAACTAACTGCTATTCAATCTATTACAGTCAAAATTGTATTATTTTTTTTTTAAATGTACACTACTGTTACACCAGATATGAGTTGCACTGGTGTGACACTGTGCCCTGGCAGGCCCTGAAACACACACACGTGAAGGAAACTGACTGCTATTATTTCACAGTCAAAAAAGTGTTTTTTTTTTTAAATGTACACTACTGTTACACCAGATATGATTTGCACTGGTGTGACACTGTGCCCTGGCAGGCACTGAAACGCACACGTGTGAAGGAAACTGACTGCTATTATTTCACAGTCAAAAAAGTGTTGTTTTTTTTAAATGTACACTACTGTTACACCAGATATGAGTTGCACTGGTGTGACACTGTACCCTGGCAGGCACTGAAACGTACACGGAAACTGACTGCTATTATTTCACAGTCAAAAAAGTGTTGTTGTTTTTTAATGTACACTACTGTTACACCAGATATGATAAGAGAAAAAGGGGCCCAATGGCACTACTGAGATGTTATAGGGAATATAATTAGTAGTAATAGTTATTTAAATAATAACTTGGAGGAAATTAACATACAAGTGTTCCTCCTACTGTTACGTGATGCAAACGTTGGTGCTGTGTAACGGTTAATGAGAAAACAAAAGAAGATCAAAGTCTTCAGAAAATGTACACATTTATAGCACTCAAATTCCCTGAATGTAGAATATGACTGAGTTACAATTGGCAGGTGTACAGGAAAATTTAAAATATAACTTTTATTGGAACTTTAAAAAAATGTAGAACAATACACATTAAAAACACAGGAATAGTGTTAGCTCAAAAGAGGAGAGAGTGGTAATAGGGGTTTGGATCACCGACTTAGCAGCGATTAATCCTTGCAATTTGCAATTTATCAGGAAGTTGTAATAATGAAAAATGAGAGTACATCTATGGTTCCTCAATCAGATGGTTGATGCTTGTTTATGTATCACAAGGGTAAAGTACAATAATTAGTTCAGGCACTATTGTTGATTACAGGGTGGTTTAACATGAGAGACCATGCATGGGTAGTTAGTATGATACAACACTTATGTTAATGTATATGATTATGGCATATTTGTGATATACCATGTACTTGGTTTGACATTTGGTATTTTTTTATAGTCTAAATATCATACATCATGCATGAATATTTCCTCTGACGTTCCTATTTGATTATTTCGTGACAGTAATAATTTTTACAACTTGCAATTGTTGCGGTATAAACCCAGGGTGGTAATTATTCAGAACAAATATATCTCTATCAGGATTAATGTACCAACTAAATGACCAGGACTACTGTTTATATTGATAGTGATCAATGTGAAGTATCCCTGTATTAATAGATATTTATATCTCTTAACAATTCCTGAAATTAGCCCAGGACATTGAACAGGTGGTAAATTAAATCATAGTATATTACAATGCGTTCTGAATCACCAATATTGGGATAATTAGTGTCTAAGGGTTAAATTGTCCTGTTAATATATATCCCCCATATATTGTACCAATATTGCTGTGTATTGCTATTGTTTGCAAATATTGCTTGTCACAATTTGCTAAGCTGTTATGATAACTGTCAGAGACAGATCAGGTTTGCTATATACCTGGTCCGTTAACAACACGTGTGAAGGAAACTGACTGCTATTATTTCACAGTCAAAAAAGTGTTGTTTTTTTTAAATGTACACTACTGTTACACCAGATATGAGTTGCACTGGTGTGACACTGTGTCCTGGCAGGCAGGCACTGAAACACACACGTGTGAAGGAAACTGACTGCTATTATTTCACAGTCAAAAAGTGTTGTTTTTTTTAAATGTACACTACTGTTACACCAGATATGAGTTGCACTGGTGTGACACTGTGCCCTGGCAAGCAGGCACTGAAACGCACACGTGTGAAGGAAACTGCAATTATTTCACAGTCAAAAAAGTGTTGTTTTTTTTTTTTAAATGTACACTACTGTTACACCAGATATGAGTTGCATTGGTGTGACACTGTGCCCTGGCAGGCAGGCACTGAAACACACACGTGTGAAGGAAACTGACTGCTATTATTTCACAGTCAAAAAAGTGTTGTTTTTTTTAAATGTACACTACTGTTACACCAGATATGATTTGCACTGGTGTGACACTGTGCCCTGGCAGGCAGGCACTGAAACGCACATGTGTGAAGGAAACTGACTGCTATTATTTCACAATCAAAAAAGTGTTGTTTTTTTTTAAAATGTACACTACTGTTACAACAGATATGAGTGGTGGCACTGGGCAAGTGGGCACAGTATACGCTGTGAGCCTGACACACATGCTGGCAGGCAGGCAACTGCTATTAGATTACACAGGAAGAAAAAAAAAACAGACTGATGTTCTAGCCCAAAAGAGGGCTTTTTGGTGTGCTGTCCTTACAGCAGAGATCAGATGAGTCCTTCAGGACTGTAGTGGACACTGAATACACTAGTCTAGCTATCGATTTCCCTATTAAATCAGCAGCAGCTACACTGTCCCTCCTCTCACTAAGAATGCAGCTTCCGAATGAATCTAAAATGGATGCTGTCCAGGAGGTTGGAGGGTCTGGGAGGGAGGGTCTGCTGCTGATTGGCTGGAATGTGTCTGCTGACTGTGAGGTACAGGGTCAAAGTTTACTCAATGATGACGAATAGGGGGCGGACCAAACATTGCATATGTTCGCCCGCCGCGGCGAACGCGAACAAGCTATGTTCGCCGGGAACTATTCGCCAGTGAACTATTCACGACATCACTAATTACAATTAAATAAAATAAACTAAAGTACAAAAAAACCCACTAAATTACAGAAAATAATAAAATAATTACAAGTTTTTTTAAACTAATTACACCTAATCTAATCCCCCTAATAAAATAAAAAAGCCCCCCAAAATAATAAAAATCCCTACCCTATACTAAATTACAAATAGCCCTTAAAAGGGCTTTTTGCGGGGCATTGCCCCAAAGTAATCAGCTCTTTTTCCTGTAAAAAAAAATACAATACCCCCCAACATTAAAACCCACTACCCACACACCCAACCCTACTCTAAAACCCACCCAATCTCTCCCTTAATAAAACCTAACACTAACCCCTTGAAGATCACCCTACCTTGAGACGTCTTCACCCAACCAGGCAGAAGTGGTCCTCCAGATGAGCAGAAGTCTTCATTCTATCCGGGAAGAAGAGGTCCTCCAGACGGCATCTTCTGTCTTCATCCATCCGGAGCGGAGCGGGTCCATCTTCAAGACATCTGATGCGGAGCATCCTCTTCTGTCTTCATCCGATGACTAAATGAAGGTACCTTTAAGTGACATCATCCAAAATAGCATCCCTTCAATTAAGGTAGAAAAAATCTTATTGGCTGATCCAATCAGCCAATAGGATTGAAGTTCAATCCTATTGCCTGATCCAATCAGACAATAGGATTGAGCTTGCATTCTATTGGCTGATTGGAACAGCCAATAGAATGCAAGCTCAATTCTATTGGCTGATTGGATCAGCCAATAGGATTTTTTCTACCTTAATTCCGATTGGCTGATAGAATTCTATCAGCCAATCGGAATTGAAGGGACGCCATCTTGGATGACATCACTTAAAGGTACCGTTATTTAGTCGTCGGATGAAGGCAGAAGAGGATGCTCCGTCTGTCTTATTTTATTATTTTCTGTAATTTAGTGTTTTTTTTCGTACTTTAGATAATTTTCTTTAATTGTATTTAATTGTAGTTAATGTAGGGAATTCATTTAATTATAGTGTAGTGTTAGGTGTAATTGTAACTTATGTTAGGTATTATTTTACAGGTATATTTGTATTTATTTTAGCTAGGTAGCTATTAAATAGTTAATAACTATTTAATAACTATTGTACCTAGTTCAAATAAATACAAACTTACCTGTAAAATAACAATAAATCCTAAGCTAGCTACAATGTAACTATTATTTATATTGTATCTAACTAAGGGTTTATTTTATAGGTAAGTAATTTATTTTAAATAGGAATAATTTAGTTAATGGTAGTTATTTTATTTAGATTATTTAAATTATATTTAAATTAGGGGGGGTTAGGGTTAGGTTTAGACTTAGGTTTAGGGGTTAATAACTTTATTATAGTGGTGGCGACGTTGGGGGCAGCAGATTAGGGGTTAATAAATGTAGTTAAGTTGCGGCCACATTGGGGGCGGAAGATTAGGGTTAATAAATATAATGTAGGGTTTGACGATGTTGGGGGCAGCAGATTAGGGGTTCATAAGTATAATGTAGGTGGCGGTGGGAGCAGCAGATTAGGGGTTAATAATATAATGTCGGTGTCGGTGATGTCGGGGGCAGCAGATTAGGGGTTAATAAGTGTAAGATTAGGGGTGTTTAGACTCGGGTTCATGTTAGGGTGTTAGATGTAGACATAAAAAGTATTTCCCCATAGGAATCAATGGGGCTGCGTTAGGAGCTGAACGCTGCTTTTTTGCAGGTGTTAGTTTTTTTATCAGCCGGCTCTCCCCATTGATTCCTATGGGGAAATCGTGCACGAGCACTACTGTAAGCAGCGCTGGTATTACAGTGAGATGTGGAGCTAAATTTTGCTCTCCGCTCACTTTTCTGCGGCTAACGCCGGGTTTCTAAAAACCCGTAATACCAGCGTTGTCTGTAGGTGAGCGGTGAGCTTAAACTGCTTGTTAGCACCGCACAGCCTTACCGCCAATAACTCGTAATCTAGCCGTTTATTTGCTCTCTCACTGAATTGGTTTCTTGACTATTTTAAAAGAAAACAAATGAATATAGCAATGTATTTGAGTCTTGTCTGGCAAAAAAAGGTTAATGTTAAATGTTAAAAGCAAGATGAGTTCATAATGCAAAATAATCTGAAAGCTATTTTTTTTAAAAATGTTTACATTCAGTATGTAATGTGAGATGTCAGAGCACTGGAAATTTGTAATTGTATACTCTTCTGTTTTTCAGATACATCTAATTGATTAACAAAAGGTGTGTATTTCAGCAACCAGAGATCTCTAAAGTCATTAAGTCAAGTTTTGCTTGCAGTCGTTATTCATCTTCAGTATTTGATTACAAAATGCACCAGAAGCCAATACACACTGATCCATTTATTCATTATATCCTAGTAACATGAGTAATGCATTGAGACCAGGTCCTGTAATCTGCAACTCATTAAATAGATTTTTAATATGGGCATTATTTAAAAAAAAATGTATTTTTAATTAAAAATAAATTAAGAATGCAATAAAAAATGTATCAATCATCTCTCCAGTACATATTTAATGAAAAGTGTTAAAAACAAAACAAAACTAAAGCCTTAAGAGAAGAGTAGAAGCAACAACTTAACAATTAATAGTCTACTGTGAAAACAAGTAATATACGTATTTAAAAAGGTTTGGAGCAAGAAGGTTGTTGGCATCCTGCACTATTCATGTCAAAATATATATCTCAGATTTATATTTCTGAACTGGTCTCCAAGTCTACAGCTTAGTGCCCCATTTTTGCAGCAAGAGGTGGAACTACTTTTTATGCCACTCCCCTCTGCAGTGTATAGTATTACACTGGTTGTAGCATTTTCGCTCTATGTCATGCCGCACTGCTCCTTTCTTCGGTGCGCCGCTCTGTTGCTATGGCTGTTGCCATAGACGTGGCGGTTGCTGTGAGCATCATCGTTCTATGTCAATTCCCCCTCATGCTGGTTGGACCCTCAGACTCTCCTTGGTGCGAATCGGCGCCTATGTAAGTACCGGTATTTCTTTTATTCACTGCCCAAGTATAGGACTTTATCTGTGTGCTCCTGGGTGCTATTTACTATTGTTGCTTGATTACCTTATTGCTGAACTTTGCCTGTCTGACCACTCTGCTGTTCAACCCCTCACCTGCTGGATTGCCTTATTGTTGCCGAACCTTGCCTGTCTCTGGACTCTCTGCTGTTTTTTCTTGTACAGCTGATTTTAAGGACTGTCCTGTTTCCCATGAGCACTACTTACCTCATTTCATACCTCTCATTTTGTTCTGGGATATTTTTGTATCCTTCCACTTGACCCTGGGATAAGAAGACTACTGGCCAAGTTTGGTCTGATCGGGAAATATCCCACAAGCATTACACTTGGTTGCCATGAAGTGTAGCAGCAAGTCACATTAGTCTATGTCAGGCATTTGTCAGCCCGTGCTTTAGCCCACACTAAGAAAAATGCAACAGTTTCACAACTGGTGTATAAGGGTGTGTTATGGACAGTTTAGTTCTTTGTAGAAGCTGTTAGCTTCAGAGTTGGAGTGCACTAAGGATGACGCAGGGTAGTGCAGGCTGTGAGACCTGTATAGAAAATAATGCTATTTGTGACCTCATCTTTGGAAATTACCTTGCAGCAGAAAGTGTGCTAAAAGTGGTGCAAAACGTTTTAAAAGACATGTGAAAGCAATATTTGGCATTTGGTAATTTGTTTTAAGATGAGCCTAGTGTTCATATTCCTGACTCTCCTTTATTGTTATGACCTTGACCTGGACTCAGCCTTTTGCCTGCCCCTTGTTGATTTATCTGGTTTTTACTGATTACCTGGCTATTGAAGCTTGGAACTATAATATGGATTAATTGTCAAGTAACTTTGTATGCTTCATGGCTGACCTTCTGGCTTATGACCCAGGTCTGTCCCATAGTCTCCTCTAGTGCTGACAACTGGCTTGTTCATGACCTTGGTTTGTGGGTCATCTCCTTTGCAAGTAAATCCAGTAAATCAGCAAGGTTATTTCCTGTTACCTCTTTTCGCTTTATTTCTCTAACTATGTTTAAGAGACAGCAAGCCAAATACATAAATACAGCAGAAGATTGTAATGGGTGATATATAGTTATGTTCATGATAGAAAGTAACAGAGAAAAAGGTTTGATCTGAAGTGCACTGGCTTCATCTTGATGGGGCAGGTCTAAGAGCAAGGTGTTTCATCATTAATTTATAATGGATATGTGACCGAAGGACCAGGGATTTGACCTGAGGCCTAGTGTCAACATGTGGCTGAAGGATTATGGATCTGACATGAGATTTAGGGCCCCATTTATTAAGCTGTGGATGCAGCTTCGGGGTTGAAACATTAGGGCCTGAAACGCTAGTTAAGTAGCTGCTGTCTTAAGACTACAGCTACTTAGTTTCTCCCTCACCTAAAGAATCGCAGACTTAAATCTTACCGATACGATAAGGATGGTTGACACAGTGGATTTGTCGCAAAGCCAGGCAGATGAGGTTCCTGATAGGGAACCTTGTCCCCCTGGAAAATACTAAATAAAGGCTGAAGTCTGATGTGGACATATGACTGAGAAGGTCTGCATGTCTTTGGGGTCTAATTATTTTTCTAATAATGGGGTCTGAAATGGCTTTTTTGCTTTTCAGATAAATTGGTCTGCTAGTTTTTTTGAGTGATCACAATGCAAAATGTTAAAAAATTAAAAGCCTGCAGCTGTAAATGCTAGATTACAAGTGGTGCACTAACTTTTGCATGCAAGCAATATCGGGGGGGGGGGGGGATTTCAGTTTTGTGCACCTAACGGAAATAATATTCTCATTACATGTTAAAAGGAAGCTCAAACAAGAGAGCACAATTGCGATTTAAGCTTGTCAGGTTAACATGACTGAAAAAGACAGAGTAAAGGGTAGTGGATTCAAAAAAGTTGCACCAAACACAACATATATACAATAAATAAACTGCTACACTAATATAAATACTTTCTGATGAAAATTAGTAATATAAATATTCATAATATATGTGTGTGTGTGTATTTGTCTAAATAATAACTCCATAATAATATTTAAATGGATAGTCTAGTCAAAATGATTTCATGATTTAGATAGAGCATGCAATTTTGAGCAACTTTCTAATTAATTCCTATTATCAATTTTTCTTCATTTTCTTGTTATCTTTGAAAAAGCAAAAATGTAAACTTAGGAGCAGGCCCGTTTTTGGTTCAGCGCCTGGGCAGCGCTTGCTTACTGGTAGGTAAATATAGCCACCAATCAGCAAGCTATCCAGGGGGCTGAACCAAAAATGGGCCGGCTCCTAAGCTTACATTCCAGCTTTTTTAAATAAAGACATCATGAGAAAAATTAATAATAAGAGTAAATTAGAAAGTTGCTTAAAATTGCATGCTCTCTCTGAATCATGAAATAATAAGTTTTTACTGTACATAAATAAAATTCCATTATTTTTTACATACAGGACAATTATTTTTTAATAAATACATATTTCTATGTATATCTGTGTATACTGTACATATACCTGTATATCTATTCCTATAGATAAATAGTTATAGATACCTATTTTACATTAACATTATCAGATATATAAAGAAATATATATTTAATAATAAAAATGAAAACAAAATTCTATGTGAAGAACATAGGTATGTAAAATATGCATAAAGCGATTTGTGTTTCGTGATTTAAGTCTAAGGCAGTGTCGGGTTTGTGAACATGAAAACATAGTTATCTTAAGGTGTGTTAGTGAAATATTACATATAAAATATTAAAAATATATTAATTATAATTATTAAATATTATTAATACTGTAAACAATCATAAATAATCCATTGAATATATATATATATATATATATATATATATACACACACACACACACACAGAGAAGCACACTCACAGGAACGAACAATTGGCTCAATACCATTGTTAGCCTGTTCTTTGGCGATTTACAACCTGGTTACAGCTTCTTTTAGCCCAGTAATGCTTTTCACAGAGTAGAACTTTCCTGTAACATATCAGTCTGATCCCACCTATTACGGTCAGTCCAGCACCGAAAAACCAGGCAATTCCTCTCTGAATTAGGAACACAGAAACCCCAGACGATCGTTTTGGCTTTCAATGGACCTCGTCAGTGAGGTGTAGCCATATTCCTCTAAGCACACTGAGCAAGAAGTCCATATATATATATATATATTTTTTTTTACAGTGATAAGTGATTTTTTCTTCTACAATCTCCATCAAAGTCTATGAGTCAAATGCGTTAGCGGGGTCACGCTATCCAAAGTCTGGATGCTAGCATGCATTGGGTTTCGGTCGTACTTTCAACTTGTATTACGTACACTACACTACACTCGCAAAAAGCTTACTTCTAGCAGTTAACGCTCGAGCGAGAGCGCTAACTAGCGCCACTTGTAATCTAAATGTCAATTGTATTTCGGCACGATGGACATACTGAGTGTTTGCTCAATGACTGTCACTTTTATTATTTTATAAGTATTGTTTTGTAGTTTTAAAAAAACACAGGATGTGGAACTCCTAAAATCGCATATACAGTTGTGCTCATAAGTTTACATACCCTGGCAGAATTTATGATTTCTTGGCCATTTTTTAGAGAATATGAATGATAACACAATAACTTTTCTTTCACTCATGGTTAGTGTTTGGCTGAAGCCATTTATTATCAATCAACTGTGTTTACTCTTTTTTAAATCATAATGACAACAGAAACTACCCAAATGACCCTGATCAAAAGTTTACATACCCTGGTGATTTTGGCCTGATAACATGCACACAAGTTGTCAAAAAGGGGTTGGAATAGCTATTAAAGGTAACCATCCTCACCTGTGATCTGTTTTCTTGTAATTAGTGTGTGTGTATAAAAGGTCAATGAGTTTCTGGACTCCTGACAGACCCTTGCATCTTTCATTCAGTGTTGCAATGATAGCGGAATGGCGATCATTATAACACAATCCCCATTGATGTCTATGAGGACCAGAAGGTTTCGTAAAAAAACTTAACACCCTAACATAAACCCCTAGTCTAAATAGCCCTAATCCGCCGACCCCCCACTTCACTGACACTAAATAAAGTGATTAACCCCTAAAACGCGGCCCCTGCATCGCTAACACCTAAATAAACCTATTAACCCCTAAACTGCCCCCCACATTGCTACTACTATAATAAACCTATTAAACCCTAAACCATCGCCCCCGACATCGCCAACACTAAATAAACCTATTAACCCCTAAACTGCCAGCCTCTCACATTACTACTACTGTAATAAAACTATTTACCCCTAAACCACCGCCCCCCACATTGCAACACACTAAATTAAACTATTAACCCCTAACCTATCTATCCCCTATACTTTAAAATATATTTGTAATATAACTATTTTAAAACAAATAAAAACTTACCTATGAAATAAAAAAAACTAAGCTTAAACTATTAATAAACCTAACATAACTATTTTAAGAAAAGAAAATAAATTACAAATAAAAAGCCTAAATTACAAAATTTAAAAAAACCTAACACTACGAAAAAATAAATAAAATCTAACATTACCAAAAAAAACACAAAAATTACGAAAAATAAAAAAACACTAAGATTACAAAAAATAATAAAGAAAATAATTATAGTATTAAAAAAAGAAACCCAAAGAAAAGCAAATAGTTAACAAAACTCTGAAAAGTAAGGAACTCTATAATGATAGGGAATGTAGGGAGAATCAATATAAAAATGATAGAGGATATAGACAAAGAGAGCCAAATAGATATGAGAATAGACATTACAACGATTATAGGTATAATGAATGGAATGAATTTAATGATAGAAATTATTATTACAGGAGAAATTAGGGCTATAACAGAAATTCTGGATATGACAACCAAAGTTATTTTACTCAGAGAGGAAGATATAATACCAATAGGAATAGGGATAATAGAAATTGGAATTTACCTCTATGAAACAGATCTAGTCCCCTGAGAAATAGACTTAACTCCTGGGATGAAAGGAATGAGGAAAAACATTTTAATAATAATAAAAACCCCACAAATAGTTTATTAGACCAGGGTGAAAAAACAAAAATGAGATTCAGAAAGGAGAAAAGAGAAAGAGAGGATTTAGAGGAGGAAGAGGAGGAAAGAGCACAAAGAGAAACAAAAGATGCTAAAATAAAAACAGAAGGGATTTTTAATCTAAGTAAGTGTAAACTGAATGAAATTCAAGAAAAGTTTTAAGTAGAGGTCTATCTTTCACCCCAACCACAAAAATGAATAAATTCGAAACATAATAAATATTAATCAATATATTAGAAAACTAATATTAAAAAGATATTTTTAAAAAAATCCCTATGAAAATATAACACCTTTTTGTCACCGAAATGAAGGAAAATATCAACACACAGATTTAAAAATAAATCTGATTTTTTTCCATCAAAAGATAAAGGAGATAACATAAAGTTATTTGAAAAAAAGAATTAAAGAAGACCTAGAACAGATATATAAAAAGAAAAAGAACTTTGTGGATTATAATTTAACTAAAGAAGAAAACAAGGTATTACAAGATTTAAGAAACAATCAAAATTTAGTGATCAAAAAAGCTGATAAGCTGATATAGTTGTTATGGATACAGATGACTATCTTAAATAATCTCTTAGATTATCAAGGGATACATCCACCTATAAAAACTCAGTTCAAATCCTTTGAATCAACAAAAAGATAAATTAGATAAGGCACTAATAAAAGCAAAAACAGAAGGTCTCCTCAATAATAATGAATTTAACTTTTTGACAAACAAATTTCCAAAAACCCCAATTTTTGTATTTCCTTCCAAAAATCCATAAATCCCTATCAAACCATCCCAGATGGCCAATCATTTCAGGCATTAATTCCCTCACTTAGAACTTATCACAATTTGTTGATCAGCATTTAAAAAAAATATGCCCTTACCTTACCAGCATGCCTTTTAGATTCTACACACCTACTAAACAAATTGGAAAAAAATAGAATGGAATGAAAATTATAGTTTGGTGACTTGCGATGTATCTTCTCTGTATACCTAAGTCGAACATACTTTAGGATTGGAAGCAGTAAAATTCTATTTAAATAATGATCCAAATATGAAAGAAGAACAGTCCAAATTTATCTTGGAGTTTATAAATGTTATTCTATACAATAACTATTTTCTTTTTAATGGCATCTATTATCTACAACAAAAATGTACAGCAAGGGGGACCAAGTTCGCACCCAGTTACGTGAATCTTTTTATGGGGTACTTTGAAGATCAATTTATCCAGAATGGTTTCTGTTATGAAAACTTGGCCCTGTATATTAGATATATAGATGATATGTTTATAATATGGAGAGGAGACAATGAATTGTTACAAATATTCCTTGAAGATATGAATAGTAATATACTAGGGTTAACCTTTACATCAGAAGTAAGCAGCAATAGTATCAATTGTTTAGATCTAGAACTGAGTATAGTTAATAAAAAAATCCACACCAAAACTTTTTATAAAAAGGTGGACACAAATAATTTTATTCATATAGAAAGCTGCCATTACAACAAATGGATAGATATTTAATATTCCGAACAGCCAATTTACATGAATAAAAAGAACTATAGTGAGATAAAAGATTATGAAGAACAATCAATGATCCAAAAAAAGAAATTCATAGAAAGGGGATATAAGGAAGAAAAGGTAGAATCAGCCTTTAAACAAGTGAAAATAAAAAAAATAGATACAAATTATTGAAGGGAAGAACATTAGTAAAGGAAAAAGGGATCCTTAACAAATAAGAAACAGTAGAACAAAACATAATGGTACCATTCATAACTAAATACAATGCTCAATATAAAGAGATTAAATCAGTCCTCAATAAGCACTAGCATCTCATTAGACCCCATATTAGGTGACCATGTAAAATCCAACCCTGAAATTATTTTTAAAAAAGCAGGTAACTTAGAAAACTGTTTAGCACCCAGTGAACTAAATATAAACAAAATTAAAATTGATAAAGACAGTTGTACATCATGCAAATATAGTAACAAAACAGATACCATCACATCAACCACCAGGAAATATGAGTATAAAATAGAAGATATTATAAGATGCAGGGACAAAGGGGTAAATTATCTTATTGAATGGATGATAAGACAAAAAGAGGGCACCTCATAGTGTAATATGTTCCATATGGATAGGTAGATGTTAGTGGTGAATGTGCCTACCAGATTGAGATGCAACATACTGTGACCGGTGCTGAAGGGCAGACTAGCACTCTACAGTGGCTAGTACACTGATCAGGGTGTCCCTGGCGTGGTTCTCAAATGGAATCCAAGTTTTGGCAAAAGATGCAGACACTTTCAATATCCACTTGTGGGATTAAAAGAAGGATAAAAATAAAAGGACAACTTCCAATGTTAAAAGACAAAAAAGAATGTTTTATTTCTTACAGCAACGCTTTTCTCGACCAAAAACACACTGGTCGTTTCTTCAGGCAGTGTAAAAAAACAGATACAAAGCATTATAATTAGTAACATTATATACACGTGTAACAAAATAAAAACGGAAGTTGTCACACAAAATGGGAACCAATGAAAATGAGCAAGTGTACTGTGGCTTAGGAAAGGAAAATTGCTTTGTCTGAAGCCGCAACAGGTGTCAAATGTTAAACACAAATAAAACAGAATGGTCGACCCTGTAAAGAAGAAAGAGCTTTTCATGCAAATTGCAAATGATCAAATAGCATACTGAAGATGCCTCATATTAGAAACAATGTATACTTGTGTTTTTCTATTTACGATCATCTTTTAATGAATAAAACACCTGATTTGTAAGAACATGCATTTTAGTGTATGTGTACACATAAAAATGTATTGTTTCTTCAGACATGATCCAGATATTTGCCTATTGGAATCAGATAAATTATGAATTGTAAGTATATGTAAAACTAAATAGGTGGGGCTATTTAATAATAGAGATGTAATCTAGAACATTATTGAATGCCCATGTAAAAGACAGTATTTAGGGAAAACCCAGAGGTTATTAAAGGATAGATTGAGAGAACACCTCACAAATATAAAGAAAGGTTTTGAGGGACATTTAGTATCCAAGCATTTAAAGGAAACTCACAAAAGCAATGCAAAAGGACTATTATTTTGGGGCATAAAAAAGATTTATAAAGACAAAAGAGGAGGGGATTATGAGAAGAAGTTGTTATATTATGAGGCTGAACAAATTTATAACTTTGGTTCCCTTGTCCCTAATGGTCTGAATGCCGAGCTAGATCTTAATGCATTTTTACATGATTAAAGAATAATTGATTTTAGATACTGTGTTGTAATTTTAATGAATTCTTGTAGAGGAATAAATTATATATATTTTCCTTATGGTTCATTGTTTATTGTTTACATATCATTTATTTATTTTATTTTATTATTTCATATTTTATATATGTCAGGGTATGCTGAATCAAGATTCTGTTATGTATACATGTTACAAAATAATTAAGGACCACAACTGCTAGGAAACTCACTGTACATTGAGTAGATTGTTTTGCATTTGTGATAAGTTTGGGAAACATAAGAAAATACCTGCGCAACAATGTTAAACTGACACTCACTGAATGCAATGTTTAATATACAGGTTTAGTTTACACATACACCCTATGGCTGCCACATGTGTCAGGGTTGACACTGTGAAAGAAAAAATATTAGCAGCAGGGGTAGATGTTAACAATCCTGAGGAGTAATAGGTACTCTGTTAAGTATAGGGTAATAACAATACGTATGGTAACATGAGATCAGGACAAAGATAAGTAAGTCTCAAAACCAGCTTATGAAGCATTATAGAAACATATAGCAAACTAATAGCACACAGAGAGATTGCGGTAAAAAAATAGTACTGGTTCTGAGGCACTCCTAAGGACCAGGCTTACCCAGCTGAAGCGGAGAAGGCAGAAGCAAGTTCCGGAGAGCAAGCAGGCTTCAGGCCTGCTGCATAAGGCAGAGAGTAGCAGCCGGCGTTGACGTCACCGCGTTCCGGTAGAGAGCGCAGGGGCTATCAGGTATGGAGAGCGGAAGGCTCACAGATATGTCAAAGTCCCGGACATCAGGTAGGTAAACCTTGGGGGTAAAACAAAAAGTAGAGGTACACAGATACTGTTAGGAACTAACAGTGAGCTAGCTAAAAAGGATATAGAATCCGGTTGTAGGTAGATTGAACAGGAGATACTGAACAGCGTTCAGGGTAAATAGGCAAAGGCTCACAGATGATCAAACTCAAAACTGCAATACTAAGCAATAAGCTTTAGCAAGGAGGAGCCTTAAATAGGCAGAGGGGAAGATTGCTGCAGGTCTTAAAGGCACAGTGAAGTGAGAGCTTGATACCTGACAGAATCCCCCCTTCAAGGAGCCACTCCGGGGCTCAAGGTTTCGGACGATCTGGATGACGCTGATGGAATGCAGAGAGTAAACGTGGGGCAGAGATGTTGCTAGCAGGCTCCCAAGAGTCCTCATCATGAGAGTATCCTTTCCAATGAATGAGATACTCCAAATGACCACTGCGGAAACGGGAATCCAAAATGGATCGTACCTCATATTCCAAAGCAGGATCAATGGAGACCGGCGGTGTAGTTGTAGAGGTTCCGGATTCTCTAAGATCCCGGTAGGGTTTAATGAGAGAGACGTGGAATGTAGGATGAATTCTGAGGGTGTCAGGTAGTTTGAGACAAACAGCGTTAGCATTGATGACACTTGAGACCAGTAAGGACCAACAAACAGGGGAGACATCTTCCTAGAGGGAGTATTGAGACGTAAGTGTTTGGTAGAGAGCCAAACAAGATCACCTTCCTTATAGGTAGGAGGAGGACATCTACGTCTGTCGTAATACTTCTTGTATGCATCTTTTGCGGTGTTTATTGCAGATTCAATGGTTTGGAAGTTAGAGGATATGCTGTTTGACAACTCTGATATAGTGGGTGAAGAAGTGTTAGACGGTTCAAACAAGTGAAAAACTGGGTGGAATCCATAGTTAGCAAAAAATGGGGAAATACCAGTAGTGGAATGAATGGTGTTGTTATAACAGAATTCTGCATAAGGGAGGAAGTCAGACCAGGAATTTTGATTGGTGGAGCAGTAAAGTCTTAGAAATTGTTCCAGCCACTGGTTACATCTCTCGGTCTGGCCGTTCCATTGAGGATGGTAAGCAGTTGTCAGTTTCCTTTCTACAGAGAAAGTCTTGCAGAATTGGGACCAGAGTTTACTAGAAAATTGGGTCCCTCTATCACTCAGTATGCAAATGGGTAAGCCACACAGTTTGATGACATGATTGATGAGTAACTGTACTGTCTCCAATGCAGTAGGGAGTTTGGAGTAGGCGATGAAGTGACACATCTTTGTGAAGAGATCTACAACAACTAGGATAGTATTATTCTTAGAGGATAGAGGTAGATCCACAATGAAGTCTAAGGCAATCTCAGACCAAGGCTTCTTTGGTGTCGGTAAAGGTAGTAGGAGACCATAAGGGGCTTGTTTATCCTTTTTGGATATGGTGCAGGTAGGACAGGAGAACACATAATTCTTAACATTGGAAGAAATGGTTGGCCACCAGTGGTTCCTTTTTGCCAAATCTTGGGTCTTATGGAGACCTGGATGGCCAGCTAATAGAGTCATGAACAGATCGGAGAAATGGGGGTCTGAGCGTAGGTGGGACATATAGTTTTGCGTCACGAGAATATAGACCTTCTGCGTTGATTTGTAAGAGTTCTGTTGGTTTCGTTAGATCTTTAATTTGTTCCCTTTTTAAAATGGCAGAGATATCTGTTGCAAAAGATATGAAATTGTCATCTGGTATCACAGAGCGAACCGTTGGTGGACAAGAAGAATGACTACTAAGTCTTGAGAGGGCATCAGCCTTTTGGTTCTTACTAGCTGGTCGGTATGTGATCAAAAAGTTGAAACGAGAAAAAAAAAAATTCCGGTGAACCTGTCTGGCTGACAAAGTTTGAGTGGATTTCAAGTACTGGAGGTTTCTATGATCCGTGTATATGAGTGTTGGTATTGCTGTGCCTTCAAGGAGGTGCCGCCAATGTTCTAAGGAGAGTTTGATGGCTTACAGTTCTTTGTCACCTATAGGGTAATTTTGTTCAGCTGAATTTAAAGTCCTTGAGTAAAAGGCCACAGGATGGAGAGGTTTTGTCAAACTCTCTCTTTGTGAAAGGACTGCACCAATTGCATGGTTGGAGGCATCTACCTCCAAAATGAACTGTAATTTAGAGTCTGGGAAACAGAGTTTTAGAGCAGAAGTGAACATTTGTTTAAATAAGTCAAAAGCATACTGGGCTTGATGTGTCCACTTGAATGGTGTATTACCTTTAGTGAGGGAAGTGAGAGGTAGAGCTATCTTAGAAAAGTTTTTTATAAATTTACGGTAAAAATTCGCAAACCCCAAAAAGGATTGAACCTGTCGAACGGTTTTGGGTGTAGGCCATTTCAAGACTGCTTCAACCTTTTTGTCCTCCATAGAAATACCCGTGGGAGAAATCTCATAACCCAAAAAAGATATGCACTGTGTGTTAAAGACACATTTTTCTGCTTTCGCATATAGGTGGTTACCCCTAAGTCTGGATAGTACTTGTCTAAAGTGAGAGATGTGTTGTTGATATGTCTTAGAGTATATTAAGATATCGTCAAGGTATATGACAACGAAAATATCGAGTATATCCCTGAAAATATCGTTTATGAGGTGCTGAAATGTCGTGGGGGCATTACACAACCCAAAAGGCATTATGACATATTCGAACAACCCATAGCGGGTTCAAAATGCTGTCAGCCACTCATCCCCAGATCTAATACGAATGAGGTTATAGGCACCCCTTAAATCCAGTTTGGTGAAAAACTTTGCACCCTCCAACCTCTCTATCAACTCGGGTATAAGAGGTAAGGGGTAACGGTTTTTAATTGTTATCTTGTTTAATTGTCGGTAATCGACAATGGGTCTGAGTGTACCATCCTTATTTTTTACGAAGAAAATCCCTGCACTAGCAGGTGATGTAGAGGGGCGAATGAAACCTTTTTTCAGGTTTTCCTCTAAATATGACTTTAGGTGTGAGAGTTCTGGGTTGGAAAGTGGATAGATATGCCCTGTAGGGATTTCAGATCCTTGTATGATCTCTATAGGGCAATCATACTTTCTATGAGGCAGTAAGTTTTCAGATTCTGCTTTACTAAAGACATCAGCAAAGTCCTGATAGGCTTCAGGAAGCTGGAGAATGTGAGGAAGTTCAGATGTATGTAAAGCAGTAGCTGGAAAGCAAGTAGTGAGACAAAACTTTGAATTAAAGGAAAGAGTTAAATTGGACCAATCTATTTGGGGGTTATGTGAATGAAGCCAGTTTATACCTAGTACAATAGGTGAAATAGGGGATGGGATGATATCGAATGTGATATACTCCCTATGATGGTCGGTGGACGAAATAAGTAAGGGAATGGTCTGATATTCCACAGGACCATTTGGGATAGGGTTACCGTCTATTCCCCTTAATAAAACAGGAGACTTCTTTTTCACTATAGGTATTTTATTTATATGGGTAAACACACTATCAATATATGATGCTGTTGCTCCCGAATAAATGATCGCGGAAGCCATGACCCGGTGAGAGTCCCACTGCAAAAGAAGAGAGAGGTGTAAGTAAGGAGTGGGTAAATGCTGAGTGGTACAACAAAAAGGCTGAAAGGAAGTCTTACCCTTGTTATGTTTCTGCAGAGATGGACAATCTCTAACAGTATGAGTCTCAGAAGCACAGTACAAACATAAGTTGTTAGACCTTCTCCTGTTCTTTTCCTCAGGTGAGAGCAGGCCTTTAATGAAGCCTATATCCATAGGTTCTAGTGTGGACTTGCTCACAGGAGGTATATTATGTTTTTTAGGGTAGTTTTCATGATAGGAGCGCTCCTGTTGTCTCTCCCTGAGACGCCTGTCAATGGTGATGCTTAATGTCATTAGTTCCTCAAGAGTTTGGCGTAACTCAGAATGTGAGAGCTCATCCTTTATGCCATCTGAAAGGCCCAACCTAAATTGGTTTCTCAGTGACAAGTTGTTCCACTGTGAGTCCTTAGCCCATCTTTTAAATTCGGTGATATAGTCTTCGACTAATCTTTTTTTTTGTTTGAGGCTTCTCATTGCGTTTTCTGCAGTCAGTTGCTTATAGGGATCCTCATACAGGTGTCCCATGGCATTAAAAAAATTCTCCAGAGAATTTAGTATCTCATCGTTGTTTTCAAAATAAGAGTTAGCCCAGGTGCGGGGCTCACCCCTTAAGTAAGAGATTACTGTGAGTACTCTTGCTCTATCATTTGGATAAGTATGGGGTTTCAAAGAAAATAAGAGGAGACAGGCATTCTTAAAGTCTCTATATTGAGACCTGTCACCACTAAACTTCTCTGGGGTGCTAACCTGGGGTTCAAGTATGGGGACCCTTTTATCCACAACATCTCTGGTGTATGCCTTCATTGTGTCATTTTCGACTTTCAGGGAGTTTAGAACTTCAGTAAGCAGATCAACCCTCTGTGTAAGGTTCTGCAGATGAGTATTCATCCCAGCTGGATCCATGAGTGGGCTTAGTATTCTGTCAGGGTATGCTGAATCAAGATTCTGTTATGTATACATGTTATAAAAGAATTAAGGACCACAACTGCTAGGAAACTCACTGTACAGAGTAGATTGTTTTGCATTTGTGATAAGTTTGGGAAACATAAGAAAATAAAAGCGCAACAATGTTAAACTGGCAATCACTGAATGCAATGTTTAATATACAGGTTTAGTTTACACATACACCCTATGGCTGCCACATGTGTCAGGGTTGACACTGTGAAAGAAAAAATATTAGCAGCAGGGGTAGATGTTAACAATCCTGAGGAGTAATAGGTACTCTGTTAAGTATAGGGTAATAACAATACGTATGGAGAAATAGGTCATAGTAACTGTAAGGTAACATGAGATCAGGACAAAGATAAGTAAGTCTCAAAACCAGCTTATGAAGCGTTATAGAAACATATAGCAAACTAATAGCACACAGAGAGATTGCGGTAAAAAAATAGTACTGGTTCTGAGGCACTCCTAAGGACCAGGCTTGCCCAGCTGAAGCGGAGAAGGCAGAAGCAAGTTCCGGAGAGCAAGCAGGCTTCAGGCCTGCTGCATAAGGCAGAGAGTAGCAGCCGGCGATGACGTCACCGCGTTCCGGTAGTGAGCGCAGGGGCTATCAGGTATGGAGAGCGAAGGTAGGTAAACCTTGGGGGTAAAACAAAAAGTAGAGGTACACAGATACTGTTAGGAACTAACAGTGAGCTAGCTAAAAAGGATATAGAATCCGGTTGTAGATAGATTGAACAGGAGATACTGAACAGCGTTCAGGGTAAATAGGCAAAGGCTCACAGATGATCAAACTCAAAACTGCAATACTAAGCAATAAGCTTTAGCAAGGAGGAGCCTTTAATAGGCAGAGGGGAAGATTGCTGCAGGTCTTAAAGGCATAGTGAAGTGAGAGCTTGATACCTGACAATATAGCATCGTCACTTTAAAACTTTTTGGCTACACTGCCACTTTAATTAATAGCTTATGTTAAGATTTTTAGATAGAAATTAGAACACTCGCGTAGTACCAGACACTGTTGAATATACACTTCTTTTGAATATTCACTCCTGATTATGGAAGGAAAACATGTATTGACTTTGTTGCTGATTATGTATATAAATAGATTAATTACAACTTAGGTCACGTAACACAAACTTGTAATATAAAATAATTTTAAATTATAACGTATTCAATTTGCATGTAAAGTTATGTGTCACTATTGATAATGATCAAATTGGGACTGTGAGGTTAATGAGTTTATGTATAGTATTTAGATTGACTGTACATACAAACAATGTTCTATGTAAATTGTGTTGTTTCAAAATATTGATAGTGAGGTTAGAACTATGATATATAGTTCCAAGTGTGGGTGCTCCGTATAAACATCATATGCAGAAGAAAGCCGATAACCGAGTATATTGAAACAAAGTAAAAACATGCAAATAATACTTTAATTAACATGTCTGCTCTGATTGGTTGGATAAACAATCCTGATTGGATGGAAAGATATGGAACCAGTAATAAAAGAAGAGGTAAACCACAATTTGAACATCTTGATAAAGGCCTTGAAGGGACATTATACACTCGATTTTTCTTAGCATAATTTTTTTTGTAGATGATCCATTTATATAGCCTATACAGCTTTCTTTTTTAAAAAAAAAAAATATATATAGTTTTGATGATTTTCAGACTCCTAACCAAGCCCCAAAGTTTTAGGAGAATACCGATGTATACCTACTCCAGCTTGCTCCTGTTTGTGTAAATAGTCTTTTCATACACAGAGAAAGGGGGGAGTGTCTGAATATTTCCAGTTTTAGTGGGTGTTCTAGCTAATCCTTTTAACAGAGCTAAACTGGGAGCTTCTATGTAGGTTTTAACACTGTTTTATACTGGATTTGTATTTCATTATCTGTGCATATTATTCTTTATAGTAGTGTATATTACAGTACATGCGGTTAAATGCATACATGGTGATACTCTAATTTGGATGGTTGATACGTTGAAGAAAAATAATAAAATACAGAGTGCTCTGTCAATTTCTGTAACCCACTGCAGGAAAATAACCAGGATTTGGATTAGAGCCTGTAGGTCACGTGAATAGGACGCAATGCATGATCACACGTCCCAAGCACGCCAAAGCTGTTTACCCACTATCCCATACAGACCTGCCAGGTAGAGACCGAAAAAGAGGTATATTTTGCGTGGGCAAATAAGAATCCAGACCAGGTGATCTGGACAAAATTATCCGGAAGTGCTGAACACCGGTTAACCTCTACGGACTGATCAGTTACAGCAAAGTGGGGTGGTAAAAAGCCCGGTACAGACATACCGTCATCTTTAATTCATATGCTGTCCTGTGATAATTTATAACTGACACACAAGGCTATAAGCCCTAAGGATATCTTTTCTTGAAGTGAATCCTTCTTATCACATAAGTGGTTTACCGGATATACCACTATATACCAAGTATTCCCTATAATTGTTTTTAGATGTTTTATGTCTATTAGATAGTATACCAACGGTGGGTATATATACTGTCAGAACAGACAAGCACTCCAGAATCCAATGTTAAATTCACCTGGGGTGCAGCAGACAATTTTTACAGCAATCAAGAAGAGTGACCTCACCAGGACTTTTTTCACTTATTTAATCATTAGATGTTAACGTTTTCAGGGAGTTTAACCCCTTCCTCAGACATGTCGTTTTTTCTGTATGTCTGAGGAAGGGGTTAAACTCCCCGAAAACGTTAACATCTAATGAATAAATAGATGAAAAAAGGTCCTGGTGAGTGCACTCTTCTTGATATATATATATATATATATATATATATAGTATATATGCTTTTAACTAATTCAAATTGTATATTTTTAGATACTTTGTCCCTTTTTTTTATCTGGTGATAATTTGCTGTTTTAGCGCAACTAACTGTCGGCTAGATTACGAGTTTTTCGGTGCATGTTATTGTCACCGCTCACTTACCTAGAGCGCTGGTATTACAGGTTTTCATAAACCCGTCATTATTAGGCAAGAAGTGAGCGTAGAGCAAAATTGTGCTCCATACCGCACTCCAATACCAGCACTGCTTAAGTCAGTACAACAATGGGGAGAGCCGGCTGAAAAAAAGACTAACACCTGCAAAAAAGCAGCATAAAGCTCCGTAACGCAGCCCCATTGATTCCTATGGGGAAACAAATTTTATGTTTACACCTAACACCCTAACATGAACCCCGAGTCTAAAAACCCCTAATCTTACACGTATTAACCCCTAATCTGCCGCCCACGACATCGCCACCTACATTATATTATTAACCCCTAATCTGCTGCCCTCAACATTGCAGACACCTATATTATATGTATTAACCCCTAATCTCCCGTCCCCCCTGTGGCCGCAACCTACCTACGTTTATTAACCCCTAATCTGCTACCCCCAATGTCGCCACCACTATAATAAACATATTAACCCCTAAACCACCATATTCCCACCTCGCAAACACTAGTTAAATATTATTAACCCCTAATCTGCCGCCCCTCTATCGCAGACAACTACATTATACTTATTAACCCCTAATCTGCTGCCCCCAACATTGCCAACACCTACATTATATTTATTAACCCCTAATCTCCTGCCCGCAATGTCCCCGCCACCTACCTACATTTATGAACCCCTAATCTGCCATCCCCAACGTCGCCGCAACTATACTAAAGTTATTAACCACTAAACCTAAGTCGAACCCTAACCCTAACACCCACTAACTTAAATATAATTAAAATAAATCTAAATAAAACCTACTATTAATAACTAACGGCTAGATTACGAGTCTTGCGTTATGAGTAAAAAAGCAGTGTTAAGCCTCATAACGCTGCTTTTTTATTACCGCTGCTATTACGAGTCTTGTAGGTATAGCAGTCCCGCACACTTTTTTGTCTTACTGCAAATCAACTTACGCAATTTGCGTATAGTCTTTTTTCAATGGGACTTCCATTGTGCTGGTATTAAAAGCTTTTTTTTTCGGCCAAAAAGTTAGCGGTACAGCCTATCCTGCGAGATTCGTAACGCATTCTAAAGTCAGTAGTTATGAATTTTACACTACAAAGCTGTAGCATAAAACTCATAACTAAAGTGCTAAAAAGTACACTAACACCCATAAACTACCTATCAACCCTTAAACCGAGGCCCTCCCGCATGACAAACACTAAAATACAATTATTAACCCCTAATCTTTATTTTTATTTTACAGGCAAGTTTGTATCTATTTTAACTAGGTAGAATAGTTACTAAATAGTTATTAACTATTTACTAACCACCTAGCTAAAATAAATACAAATTTACCTGTAAAATAAAACCTAACCTAAGTTACACTAACACCTAACACTACACTACAATTAAATAAATTACCTAAATTAAATACAATTAAATAAATTAAATACAATTACCTAAAATACAAAAAAAACCACTAAATTACACAAAATAAAAAACAAATTACAATATATTTAAACTAATTACACCTAATCTAATAGCCCTATCAAATTAAAAATGCCCCCCCAAAATAAAAAAAAACCTAGCCTAAACTAAACTACCAATAGCCATTAAAAGGGCCTTTTGTGGGGCATTCCCCAAAGAAATCAGCTCTTTTACCTGAAAAACAAATGCAAACAACCCCCCAACAGTAAAACCCACCACCCACACAACCAACCCCCCCAAATAAAACCCTAACTAAAAAAACCTAAGCTCCCCATTGCCCTGAAAAGGAAATTTTGATGGACATTGCCCTTAAAAGGGCATTTAGCTCTATTGCAGCCCAAAGCCCTAACCTAAAAATAAAACCCACCCAATAAATCCTTAAAAAACCTAACACTAACCCCCTGAAGATCTACTTACTTTTTTGAAGATCCGACATCCATCCTCAACGAAGCCGGGAGAAGTCCTCATCGAAGCGGCAAGAGGTCCTCAACGAAGCCGGGAGAAGTCTTCATCCAAGCCAGGAGAAGGGGTCCTCCAGATAGGCAGAAGTCTTCATCCAGGCAGTATCTTCTACCTTCATCCATCCGGTGAGGAGTGGGTCCATCTTCAAGACATCCGGCGTGGAGCATCCTCTTCTTACGATGACTCCCGACGAATGAAGGTTCCTTTAAGTAAAGTCATCCAAAATGGCATCCCTTAGATTCCGATTGGCTGATAGGATTGCACTCACATTCTATTGGCTGTTCCAATCAGCCAGTAGAATGCAAGTTCAATCCTATTGGCTGATTGCATCAGCAAATAGGATTTTTTCAACCTTAATTCAGATAGGCTGATAGAATTCTATCAGCCAATCGGAATCTAAGGTACGCCATCTTGGATGACATCACTTAAAGGAACTTTCATTCATCGGGAGTCATTATAAGAAGAGGATGCTCCGTGGAAGATGTCTTGAAGATGGACCCGGTCCTCGCCGGATGGATGAAGATAGAAGATGGCGTCTGGATGAAGACTTCTGCCCGTCTGGAGGACCACTTCTCCCGGCTTGGATGAAGACTTCTCCCGGCTTTGTTGAGGACTTCATGCCGCTTCATTGACTATAGATGTCGGGTCTTCAAAACTGTAAGTGGATCTTTGGCGGTTAGTGTTAGGTTTTTTAAGGGTTTATTGGGTGGATTTTAGTTTTAGATTAGGGTTTGGGCAGCAATAGAGCTAAATGGGGAGCTTAGGTTTTTTAGTTAGGGTTTTATTTGGGGGGTTGGTTGTGTGGGTGGTGGGTTTTACTGTTGGGGGGTTGTTTGCATTTGTTTTACAGGTAATAGAGCTGATTTCTTTGGGGCAATGCCCCACAAAAGGCCCTTTTAAGGGCTATTGGTAGTTTAGTTTAGGCTAGGGTTTTTTTTATTTTGGGGGGGGCTTTTTTATTTTGATAGGGCTATTAGATTAGGTGTAATTAGTTTAAATATCTTGTAATTTGTTTTTTATGTTGTGTAATTTAGTGTTTGTTTGTTTGTTTTTTTGTAATTTAGGTATTTGTATTTAATTTAGTTAATTGTATTTAATTTAGGTAATTTATTTAATTGTAGTGTAAGGTTAGGTGTTAGTGTAAGACAGGTTAGGTTTTATGTTACAGGTAAATTTGTATTTATTTTAGCTCGGTAGTTAGTAAATAGTTAATAACTATTTAGTAACTATTCTACCTAGTTAAAATAAATACAAATTTGCCTGTGAAATAAAAATAAAACCTTAGCTAGATACAATGTAACTATTAGTTATATTGTAGCTAGCTTAGGGTTTATTTTACAGGTAAGTATTTAGTTTTAAATAGGAATTATTTAGTTATTAATAGTAGATTTTATTTAGATTTTTTTTAATTATATTTAAGTTAGTGGGTGTTAAGGTTAGACTTATGTTTAGGGGTTATTAACTTAAGTATAGTGGCGGCGACGTTGGGGGCAGCAGATTAGGGGTTAATAACTGTAATGTAGGTTGTGGCGATGTTAGGGGTGGCAGATTAGGGGTTAATAATATTTAACTAGTGTTTGCGAGGTGGGAGTGCGGCGGTTTAGGGGTTAATAACTTTAGTATAGTGGCGGCAACGTTGGCGGTGGCAGATTAGGGGTTAATAACTGTAATGTAGGTTGCGGCGATGCTAGGGGCGGAAGATTAGGAGTTAATAATATTTAACTAGTGTTTGTGAGGCCGGAGTGCGGCTGTTTAGGGGTTAATAACTTTAGTATAGTGGTGGCGACGTTGAGGATGGCAGATTAGGGGTTAATAAACTAAGGTAGGTGGCGGCGATGTTAGGGATGGCAGATTAGGGGTTACTAATATGTAACTAGAGTTTGCGATGCGGGAGTGCAGCGGTTTAGGGGTTAATATGTTTATTCTAGCTGCGGCGATGTCCAGAACGGCAGATTAGGGGTTAATAAAAAAATAGTGTTTGCGATGCGGGGGGGCCTCGGTTTAGAGGTTAATAGGTAGTTTATGGGTGTTAGTGTACTTTTTAACACTTTAGTTATGAGTTTTATGCTACAGCTTTGTAGTGTAAAACTCAAAACTACTGACTTTAGAATGCGTTATGAATCTTGCGGGATAGGCTGTACCACTCACTTTTTGGCCTCCAAAAAAAAGCTTGTAATATCGGCGCAATGGAAGTCCCATTGAAAAAAGACTTTACGAAAATTGCGTAAGTTAATTTGCGGTACGGCCAAAAACGTGTGCGGTACAGCTGTACCTACAAGACTCGTAATAGCAGTGGTAATGAAAAAGCAGCGTTATAACCCATGATGCTGCTTTTTACTCATAACGCAAAACTCGTCATCTAGCCGTGCTTTTTTAACTTAACATTGCTATATGTGCTAAGGTACTTGGGGAAAGAAATAGATACAATATGTGCTTGGTTGCGTTTTGGAATGGAATAATTACCAGAATGTTGAATTTTATAGATATTTTGGAATTCAAGAAATACCCCTGACGTGGTCTAAAGCATGAACTTTAAGGAGACAGTGCTGGGAATTCTACTGAGGCCAGGGATGCATGGGCTCCTTAATTTCAGTGAAAAGGAACATTAAAGGGACAGTCAAGTACAAAAAAATATTTCATGATTCAAATAAGGCATGTCATTTTAAACAACTTTCCAATTTACTTTTATCACCAATTTTGCTTTGTTCTCTTGATATTCTTAGTTGAAAGCTAAACCTAGGAGGTTCATATGCTAATTTCTAAGACCTTGAAGGCCGCCTCTAATCTAGATGCCATTTGATAGTTTTTCCCCACTAGAGGGCATTAGTTCATGTGTTTCATACAGATAGCATTGAGCTCATGCACATGAATTTACCATGGAGACAGCTCTGATTGGCTAAAATGCAAGTCTTTCATAAGAACTGAAATAAGGGGGCAGTCTGCTGAGGCTTAGATACAAGGAAATTACAGAAGTAAAATGTGTATAATTATAACTTTGTTGGTTATGCAAAACTGGGGAATTGGTTATTAAGGGATTATCTATCTTTTTAAACAACAAAAATTCTGATGTTGACTGTCCCTTTAAATAAAACATTTGGGTCCAGATTATGCTAACAGTTAACGGCAAGTAAAAATGGGTTTATCACGGGTGTTTGCGCACGTATTACAAGTTGAAAGTAAAGGCGATCACTTGAGCGTAATTTAAATTAAAGCTGTTCTGGAAAGCGCAACCTCAGAGCTCTGGTTATCTGTTTTGCAAAAAAAAAAAGTGTCACAAAACACATAAAAAATAATTTACACAGTAAAGTTACATTCATAACACTAATAAAAATTATTTAAATAAAATTTTGCATATATATATATATATACACGTGCGTTGTGTGTACACTGTACAGATGTATTTATGTATTTATATGTGTATATATGTATTTACAGACATATATACACATATAAACACATAAATGCATATGTACACACATAAGACATATATATATATATACATATATATATATATATATATATACAGTATATATGTGCATTGGAGCCCTTTATCAGTTAAGTAGATAAAAACGAGTAAAAACATATTTATGCAGTATTCATATTTAATTAAATGTTATACTGTGTATTTACTGTACATATTTCACATTCCAATATTCTGCACATAGGGGAATATGTTCTATGTATTTATAAAAAGATAATCCTATATATAGCTTTATATATCTATACCTATATGCAATCATGTGTGTGTATATATATATATATATATATAGAGAGAGAGAGAGAGAGAGGTTATAGATATATATTGTACCAAAACACCATCCGATATATATAGAAATATGTATTTTCGAATAAATAGAACATACTGTTCTATGTCAAAAACATTGGAATGTGAAACATTCATCTTTTCATGTCGGGTTAACGCCCTTGAGAACATGAGTTCCAGTTAGTGCGCGAGTGGGGTGTTATGTTTTTTTCACACTTTTTTGTTCCGTAGATTTCTATGAAGAATACTTTAATGTGTGAAATATCCTAATTGTGCTAGACTTAAGCTGTTTGCGTGCGTTGGGTTAGAGCGATAACTTTTTACTTTCAACTCATAATACCAGCACAACCTGACGCGTGCAAAAAATTTACTTCTAACGCAAATAGTGCTCTAGCAAAAGTGCTAAATAGCGCTCCACTTGTAATCTGGCCCAAAATGTGCTACCTCTTATATATCTTTATATATATCTATATATTTCTAGTTGGCCAAAATATAACTCTTTATAGACAACTGGATGTGATTTGGAGCAGAGAAATTAGTGTAAAAATATAACAGAAGTCAGAAAATGCAATAAAGGATGTAATAATGTTCAGTAGAGAATTTTGGAATGCTAGATTGAGGTAATGTTTTGAAAATAATAAACAGAACGCTAATAGTAGATTTTAAAGAAATTTAGTGTATACATGGAGTAGCCTTACCACAGAAGTAACCAGGAAAGAAAAATCAATAAAGGATTTCAAGAATGCCTATTAACTTAATATTATTATTATTATTATTCTTTATTTATAAAGCGCCAACAGATTCCGCAGCGCTGCCCATGGGTACAAGGATAAAAGTACAACGGAGAAACAATACAATAAAAGACAACATTTTACAGACAAATACAGGGCGAATTGAGGGCCCTATTCCTGTGGGAACTTACAATCTAGATGGGTAGGAAGATGGGAAACAGGAAGTGGGGACTGCAAAGGTGAGAATTATATTAGTGAGGAGATAGATGAGGGCAACTGTTAGGTTAGTGAAGTTAATTTGTTAATGAGTCAGGTGATAGGCTTCCCTGAACAAAAAGGTCTTTAGGGAGCATTTAAAGGAGGAGAGGTTAGGGGAGAGTCTGACAGCTCGAGGTAGTGTGTTCCAGAGGGTTGGTGCCGCACGAGAGAAGTCCTGTAGCCTAGCATGAGAGGAGGTGATGGTAGAAGACCCAAGGAGGAGCAGGTCATTTGTGGATCTTAGGGGGCTGGTTGGACTATATTTGTTGATGAGTGAGGACAGGTAGGTTGGGGCAGCATTGGTGAGGGCTTTGTAGGTCAGGGTGAGAATTTTGCATTTAATTCTGCTGTGAATGGGGAGCCAGTGAAGGGACTCACAGAGAGGTGCAGCAGAAACGGAGCCTCGAGATAGGTAGGTTAGACTGGCAGATGCATTTAGGATGGATTGAAGGAGAGAGAGGCGGGAGAGAGGGAGGCCAGTTAGCAAGTTATTACAGTAGTCAAGTCGGAAAATTACCAGGGAGTGGATTAGCAGTTTAGTAGTTTCATCACTCAGAAACTGACACATTTTGGATTTGATATGCATAAGATCTACCCTAGGAATTTTTAAAGCAACAAAGATTAAGTTGGTATACTATGGCTTTACAGACCCAGCAAACTATTTATTATAATGCACTTTGCAATATAAAGAGTGATAAAATCAAACAAAACAACAGGCTTTTGTAACATGAAAATCAAAACAATTTGGATTTCTTCAGGTGTCAAACTTAACCATTGTTTATACCTATGCACAAAACGCATATTATATTAGAAATTAATGTTTTCTTTTGCTGTATGTGCTGCAATATTCAACTCTCCTGATCCCTCCCACAATTTATAAAATACTTTCTGAGACAGGTAGGTGAGGGAGTCTTGTGTACAGTGGCCCACCTGCATTTTGTGTGCAGAGCGGTGACTGGAGGGTCAGGGCCATGGGATGAGCTGTGGGAAAAGCCGTCAGTGTCATGAGAGGGTTTGGGAGAAGTAGGGGAGTGCCAAGGTGGAGCCAAGGTAGGAAACCTGGGCATTTACGTGATGGGGATGCTGTGAAAGGGACAGCAGATGATCTACACAACCCTTGGCCATCCTATAATATTTGGGACAGTTTGGAAGAATGTATGTGTGTGATTTCATAATTAAATTTCCTCCCATTAGCCCCTTTCAAATATAAGAGAAAATATCCCGCGAAAACATTGTATCCAAGTTCAGGAAATTGTTATGCTTCTTTTTCTTAGCCATTACTATCCTTTAGACGATCCATTGTTTGCATTACATGTATAATATTGTAGGAAAATCTGGTTATAAAATGTAAGAAACATAACATATAACATAAACATAATAAGTTCTTATCATTTTGGTAATTTCATAGACTTTAAACATCCCAGCACTTAATTACAAAAGTTAAATTATGTTACATTTAATATTAATTAATGAAAGGGATAGTCTAGTCAAACTTAAACTTTCATGATTCAGATACAGCATGCAATTTATCATTTTTCATTCGTTCTCTTGGTATCTTTATTTGAAAAAGCAAAAATGTAAGCTAAGAAGCCAGCCCATTTTGGTTCAGAACCTAGGTAGTGCTTGCTGATTGGTGTCCAAATGTAGCCACCAATCAGCAAGCGCTACCCAGGTGCTGAACCAAAAATGGGCCGGCTCCTAAGCTTAAATTTTTGCTTTTTCAAATAAAGATACCAAGAGAACTAAGAAAAAGTGATAATAGGATTAAATTACAAAGTTGCATCAAATGGCATGCTGTATATGAATCATGAAAGTTTAATTTTGACTGGACTATCCCTTTAAACCAGGAAACAGTTTTGCTTATTAACGTATGAAATAAGCATGAGTAAAAACTTTAACATTGAAAAAAAGCTAGAAAAACAACCAACAAATTCTGTTTTTTTTTTTTTTGTTTTGTATTTTTTTAAACTATTTTTCATCAGGCTAAGGCTGTTGAAGTGCAAACAAAAACAATCAAACAAATAAAGTTTGAAGTATATTTTAAGATGGACAAAAATATGACATTAAAAAGTCTTGCTGCAAATTATTGGTGATGACTACTAAGTTTTTTTTAATTTGGAAACCCTATAAAAAGCCACAAAAGAGACTTGCATGGCTTCTATAAGAGACTGGAATATACTATTTTGTATTATCAAGCATGTATTCTTTTCTGTCAAAGCAACATTTTGCAATTTCCCTTTATATATTTTTTGTTTGTTCATTATCTTGAGATTTCAGCATGTTGTCAGTGATGAGTAGATCTTGTGTAATACTTTTCTTTCCAGTAACATTTGGGCAAAGAAAATCAATGTGCAGTTTGTTTGTTTTGTCAAACTAATAAAGCTCTGCAATAAGATATATCTCAAGCTACCTCTCAATGGGTATAATAACCATAGCAATAGCTGATCAAAAATATCTCCCAGCTTATACAGCAGAGAGTATACACTGTATTCTTCAAATGTAGATCATATGAAAGTATAGATGCCAAACTCAGAAAGTATGACATAATCAGGACACACTGCCAAATGCGATTTTGTTTCTTGATTTTCTACAGGGTAAGAATAAAAAATTGAAAAGATGTATAAGTTTAACTTTAAGTAAGATTTGGAGCAAACTATTAATGTATTATGCTTCAGTATGTGCATTTTTGGTTTGAGTTTTGAGTCTCCTGTTAATGAACTGACAAAAATTAATTAAAGGGACAGTCTACACCAGAATTTTTATTGTTTTAAAAGACAGATAATCCCTTTATTACCCATTCTCCAGTTTTGCACAACCAACACAGTTATATTAATATACTTTTAACCTCTGTGATTATCTTGTATCTAAGCCTCTGCAAACTGCCCCTTTATTTCAGTTCTTTTGACAGACTTGCAGTTTAGCCAATCAGTGCCTGCTCCCAGATAACTTCACGTGCACGAGCACAGTGTTATCTATATGAAATACATGAACTAACACCCTCTAGTGGTGAAAAACTGTTAAAATGCATTCTGAAAAGAGGTGGCCTTCAAGGTCTAAGAAATTAGCATATGAACCTCCTAGGTTAAGCTTTCAACTAAGAATACCAAGAGAACAAAGCAAAATTGGTGATAAAAGTAAATTGGAAAAATGTTTAAAAGTACATGCTCTGTCTTTGGCCTAGACTGTCCCTTTAATTAATTATTTAATAATCAAATGTGAGAGTATGTACAAATTTCCTATATAATTAAAAAAAAACATATTTTAGCACAATCCATAACAGCGAATTGAAGAAAAAATAAATAAATGCATTGATTTATAACAAAATCTAGATTCAGTGATGGTTAAAATAACTCTCCAGTGAGTAGATTCATTAAAATATAATGTATCTCCCCAAGGGCCTGACATTCAAAATCTCGCCATTCAGGCGAGATATTGTAAGAAGTCTCATTGGTAAAGCAAGGTCCGTAAAATAATGTAGAAACACAAATTTTATCTTGAGAAATGTTTATTTTGCTATGTAGTGTTCTTTATGTGAAACAGAGACTCCTACATTACAATACAAGGTCTAAAAATTTTTTTGTGTGATTTCTCTCCATGCCGGCAAAATTTTGAATATCGAGCCCCGAATCCTAAAGATTCAGCTTCCCTGGATATCATAGAAATTGGAAAAATGTATCTAAAGTTTATTAAAGATACATTGTACTTAAAAATGGTTTTTCAGGGGGCGGAGCCAGCCATGTAAGTGAGCGGTCATGTTTGACAATAGCTACGTTATTAATGCTGTGAAGAGACCAGTTTAGGACCTTTAACTACATAGAAAATGAGGTTCAGGGGCTGTTTCATACACTGGAGTTTATAATGTATACCTGATGAACTGGTGAGACCTGTCAATTTTGAGCTAGGTACAACTTATTGCCCGCAATCAGAGATATGAGAACACTAGCGGCAGCCATCTTGTCTGGATTTTTTAAGTGCGCAACTCATTTCTAAGTCTTTACTTTACTCCGCTCTTATGACATGGTGGTCCTGGAACTCGGCATAGCCACCACTCACCTTATAGGGTGGTATGCTTTTATTCACTACACTGGAATTAAGCTAATATGTTGTGATGGCGGATTTTATTCTTATGGAAATTGGGAACCTCTTGTGTGACCATCATGTTGCCCTAACTGAAACCTTGCAAGCAGCTGTTCACCCTTCTCTGCGAGTATCAGTGTATGGTGAAGGTGGCGATGGTAAAGGGCCCTGGCAGACGCCGCTCCTGACAGTGCAGGCACAGAGGGATCTGACATGTAGCGAGCTCAGTACATTGGTGGATCAGCTAGATGCCTGTATTGTAATGGAGATGGAAGGAACGGCTGACAATCTGAAGTTCCATTTATTAACAACGGATAAAGGGCAGACGGCTCCCCTCTAGCCTACAGTCACCAAGTTCACACTGTGAGTTTACTTTAGAACTTCCTCTGCAGAGGTTTGCTCTACAATCCTGGTCGGCTATTATTCTGAGAAAATTCCTGAGACTTTCATTTTTTTTTCATTGGGACCCTGGAGGGGGGCTCTTACTTGAGGCATTGTTAACCAGGAGCCTCACAACCAGATTTGGGATCCTTATCTTGAGTTCTTAGTGTACTCTCTGATAAACAAAGTGGGTTAAACACTTCTCTGCTTAAGTGACTTTGATAGCCCTACAAGACGGCTGCCACGATGAATGCAGACACAAGGTTTTCATTATCATTCTTATGGGACTTAATCATTTTAAATTGATTGTAGGTCTTGTTGCGCTTTTCATAAAAAGTTATTGCAAGAATGTCAGAACTTCTATATTACTATTAGTTTTTCTCGGCTATAGCCAGTTAGATCTGTTTGCTATGTGTTTCATGTTCTTTGTAAAATCTACTGGCAATCAGTATATAGTTTGTGAATAGTATTGTTGAAGTGGTAAATGGTTAAATTATTTTGCTCCTTAAATCCTTGTCAATGACTAGGCTATATGAAAGACCTTGATTCTAGTAGTTTTAGATACAATATGGTTTATATGTCTATTAATGTTAATAGGGGTAATTTATTTTTCAATTCATGCTTTAAATTTTTGCCATTATTCTGGGGTTAAATGTGGTGGTGTTGGGAAAACCCTTGAGTCTCATATGTTGTTATAGATTTGTCACCACGCTGTCGGCGGCCGAGGCAGTGTGACCTCTTAGTTAAGTCAAGGTTTATCTTCCCTTTTTTATTATAAATGATGCCCACAGGAGTAATGGATAATATCTCTGATAATAGACCCATTGGCAACCATGTGACATAATACTAGTTTTTGATACACACTAGCTGAAAACTACTGCCATAGAAACAACCAAATCTATAAGAAGCCATTTTCTTGCTTTCATTACCATCCCAGAAGTCCATTTCGTATTTCCACTGAGAGGTATTATAGGGGACATGGAACTTATTTCTGACCTAACGAAATTGCCTTAATGGGAACAGTAGGGTCCTCAAAGTTTAGTTAAAAGTTAATTTACACATATCTGTTGTATTGAGCTTCTATTGCCCCCTTTTGTTGATAAGCACCATGGTATCTCACATCTTTATTTTTATATGTTGATGAACATATGGTTTTTAGCTCCTACCCTCTCACATAACACGCTACATTAGGAACAGTTTTGGCCTCGCATTCTATCTAAAGGTCACTCTAACATATAGAATGGGCTAAGCATACAGCACCCCTTACTTTAACAGATATCATGAAGGTTTACTTCCCTCTCATTTTATGTTGTTGACGGGTTGGTCTTATGCCTCCCCCTCCCCCCCTTTCCCATATGATACACTCTGATGCGCAGGATTGCGCCCGGAGTGTTCAGTGCAGCTTCTCTTGTAAAATACCGCATTTACCTTTACTTCCCATCGCATTAAAGTACTGAAACTTTTATTAGACCTTTATGTGTTTTATACTATGTACTCTATTTACGATAGTGTCAATAAGTGTTATATATCTTTTTAGAGTATTTCAAAGCTGGGGGGGGCTCTGAAATTTTGAAATGCTATACTTTTATACTTTTTCATATTCTTATTCAATGCCAAAGATTACTTAAAAAATGTGAGGTTTATTTTTGTAATATTGTATTCCTGAGAGATATTGGTTTTGGTTATACATAATGGTTCATATATGATCGTGATGTAACGGTTGTGGTTAGGGTGGCAATATAAATGATATCTCTCTTCTTTTTCATTTAAAAAAAAATGTTTTTTCATACATATGAAAGAGCACAAAATTAAAAAGATTTATTTATTGACTTACGGATTTATTTATTTTTGCCTGAAAAACATATCAAGTAAAAGGGTATTTAAATTAAAAATAATATTGCAGCATTGGATTTTGTACTCCCTTATAATCCTCACTGGCTGTAAAAAACAGCTGTGAAAAAAGAAAATACAGGAATCCAGTGCTAAAGTTTAAAAGCGAAAAACTTTAATAATCCAAAAAAAAATTAAAAAGCGCCAAAAGGCAACAATGGGGATAACATGGAAGATAGTTAGACCAAAACATACAGTCCATACTATACTGGCTTACGCGTTTCGGCCGTAGCCTTACTCTTAGCCAGTAACAGCTACCTTAGATTTACTGCTAAAAAGGTAGACCCCTCTGGCAAGTGTGGCAAGAAAACATTAGGTGTAATTCTTTAAAGGGACAGTAAACACGTTGAGATGGTAATATAAAATGATAAATCGTATATATAAAAAAACATCTGCAATATACTTTCATTATTTATTTTGTCCCCTTTTCCTGTAATTCCATTCTGAAATTGTGAGCTTTTTAGTTCCTGCAAAAAATGGAAGTGCAGAACACTATTATATTCCACACAGCCATTGGTTGAATACTCTAGTGACCTATTTTTAACTGTCCCTAATTGGCCACAGCAGAGAAGGTAACCTAAGTTACAACATGACAGCTCCCATTGTTTTATAAACACTATAACTTTACACTTATTTTATCAATATTTAAACAGCTAATGAAACTTTAAAAAATACATCTACATGTTATTCGCAGACTAATCTTTTCTTTGAATGCATCATTCTATCTAGCATTTATTATCGCCTAGATTTAGAGTTTGGCGTTAGCCGTCAAAACCAGCGTTAGAGGCTCCTAACGCTGGTTTTGGGCTACCGCTGGTATTTAGAGTCGTGTAGGTAAGGGTCTAACGCTCACTTTCCAGCCGCGACTTTTCCATACCGCAGATCCCCTTACGTCAATTGCGTATCCTCACTGCAGTGCTGGTATTAGAGTGTGGTATGGAGCTCAATTTTGCTTAACGCTCACTTCTTGCCTGCTAACGCCCGTTTTTTGCAAACCTATAATACCAGCGCTGTAGGTAAGTGAGCGGTGACAATAACTTGCAAGTTAGTACCGAGCAGCTCTTACCGCAAAACTCGTAATCTAGCCGAATGCTATTCAAAAACTCACCCGGCTAGATTTAGAGTTTAGCGGTAGCCGTGAAAACCAGCGTTAGAGGCTCCTAACGCTGGTTTTGGGCTACCGCTGGTATTTAGAGTCAGTCAGGAAAGGGTCTAATGCTCACTTTGCAGCCGCGACTTTTCCATACCTCAGATCCCCCTACGCCATTTGCGTATCCTATCTTTTCAATGGGATCTTTCTAACGCCGGTATTTAGAGTCTTGGCTGAAGTAAGCGTTAGAAATCTAACGACAAAAAAAAAAAAGTCAGTAGTTAAGAGCTTTCTGGGCTAACGCCGGTTTATAAAGCTCTTAACTACTGTGCTCTAAAGTACACTAACACCCATAAACTACCTAAGTACCCCTAAACCGAGGCCCCCCCACATCGGCACCACTCTATTAAAAAATTTTAACCCCTAATCTGCCGACCGCACACCGCCGCCACTTACATTATCCCTATGTACCCCTAATCTGCTGCCCCTAACACCGCCGACCCCTATATTATATTTATTAACCCCTAATCTGCCGCCCCCAACGTCGCCTCCACCTACCTACAATTATTAACCCCTAATCTGCCGACCGGACCTCACCGCCACTATAATAAATGTATTATCCCCTAATCCGCCTCACTCCCACCTCAATAACCCTATAATAAATAGTATTAACTCCTAATCTGCCCTCCCTAACATCGCCGACACCTAACTTCAAGTATTAACCCCTAATCTGCCGACCGGACCTCACCGCTACTCTAATAAATTTATTAACCACTAAAGCTAAGTCTAACCCTAACCCTAATACCCCCCTAAATTAAATATAATTTAAATCTAACAAAATAAATTAACTCTTATTAAATAAATTATTCCTATTTAAAGCTAAATACTTACCTGTAAAATAAACCCTAATATAGCTACAATATAAATTATAATTATATTGTAGCTATTTTAAGGTTTATATTTATTTTGCAGGCAACTTTGTATTTATTTTAACCAGGTACACTAGCTATTAAATAGTTAAGAACTATTTAATAGTTACCTAGTTAAAATAATTACAAAATTACCTGTAAAATAAATCCTAACCTAAGTTACAATTAAATCTAACACTACACTAGCAATAAATTAATTAAATAAAATACCTACAATTATCTACAATTAAACCTACAATACAATTAAATAAACTAACTAAAGTACAAAAATAAAAAAAGCTAAGTTACAAAAAATAAAAAAATTAATTGCAAACATAATAAAAATATTACAACAATTTTAAACTAATTACACCTACTCTAAGCCCCCTAATAAAATAACAAAGCCCCCCAAAATAAAAAAATGCCCTACCCTATTCTAAAATTAAAATAGAAAAGCTCTTTTACCTTACCAGCCCTTAAAAGGGCCTTTTGCAGGGCATACCCCAAATAATTCAGCTCTTTTGCCTGTAAAAAAATACATACAATACCCCCCCAACATTACAACCCACCACCCACATACCCCTAATCTAAACCAAACCCCCCTTAAATAAACCTAACACTAAGCCCCTGAAGATCTTCCTACCTTGTTTTCACCATGCCAGGTATCACCGATCGCTCCAGGCTCCGAAGTCTTCATCCAAGCCCAAGCGGGGGCTGGAGATCCATCATCCGGCTGAAGTCTTCTATCAAGCGGCGGCTGAAGAGGTCCAGAAGAGGCTCCAAAGTCTTTCTCCTATCCGGGCAGAAGAGTAGATCCGGACCGGCAACCATCTTCTTCCAAGCAGTGACAAGCGGCTCCATCTTGAAGACCTCTGGCGCCGATCCATCCTCTTCTTGCGACGTCCTAAGTCCGAATGAAGGTTCCTTTAAATGACGTCATCCAAGATGGCGTCCCTCGAATTCCGATTGGCTGATAGGATTCTATCAGCCAATCGGAATTAAGGTAGGGAAAATCTGTTTGGCTGATTGAATCAGCCAATCAGATTGAGCTCGCATTCTATTGGCTCCGCGCCGGAGGTCTTCAAGATGGAGCCGCTTGTCATCTTCTTCCAAGCAGTGACAAGCGGCTCCATCTTGAAGACCTCTGGCGCCGATCCATCCTCTTCTTGCGACGTCCTAAGTCCGAATGAAGGTTCCTTTAAATGACGTCATCCAAGATGGCGTCCCTCGAATTCCGATTGGCTGATAGGATTCTATCAGCCAATCGGAATTAAGGTAGGGAAAATCTGTTTGGCTGATTGAATCAGCCAATCAGATTGAGCTCGCATTCTATTGGCTCCGCGCCGGAGGTCTTCAAGATGGAGCCGCTTGTCACCGCTTGGAAGAAGATGGTTGCCGGTCCGGATCTACTCTTCTGCCCGGATAGAAGGAAGACTTTGGAGCCTCTTCTGGACCTCTTCAGCTGCCGCTTGATAGAAGACTTCAGCCGGATGATGGATCTCCAGCCCCCGCTTGGGCTTGGATGAAGACTTCGGAGACTGGAGCAATCGGTGATACCTGGCATGGTGAAGACAAGGTAGGAAGATCTTCAGGGGCTTAGTGTTAGGTTTATTTAAGGGGGGTTTGGGTTAGATTAAGGGTATGTGGGTGGTGGGTTGTAATGTTGGGGGGGGGTATTGTATGTTTTTTTTACAGGCAAAAGAGCTGAATTCTTTGGGGTATGCCCTTTTAAGGGCTGGTAAGGTAAAAGAGCTTTTCTATTTTAATTTTAGAATAGGGTAGGGCATTTTTTTATTTTGGGGGGCTTTGTTATTTTATTAGGGGGCTTAGAGTAGCTATAATTAGCTTAAAATTGTTGTAATATTTTTATTATGTTTGTAATTAATTTTTTTATTTTTTGTAACTTAGCTTTTTTTATTTTTTGTACTTTAGTTAGTTTATTTAATTTTATTTATTTGTAGGTATTTTATTTAACTTATTTATTGATAGTGTAGTGTTAGGTTTAATTGTAACTTAGGTTAGGATTTATTTTACAGGTAATTTTATAATTATTTTAACTAGGTAGCTATTAAATAGTTCTTAACTATTTAATAGCTATTGTACCTTGTTAAAATAAATACAAAGTTGCCTGTAAAATAAATATAAATCCTAAAATAGCTACAATATAATTAGAATTTATATTGTAGCTATATTAGGGTTTATTTTACAGTTAAGTATTTAGCTTTAAATAGGAATAATTTATTTAATAAGAGTTAATTTATTTTGTTAGATTTAAATTATATTTAATTTATGGGGGTGTTAGTGTTAGGGTTAGACTTAGCTTTAGGGGTTAATAAATTTATTAGAGTAGCGGTGAGGTCCGGTCGGCAGATTAGGGGTTAATACTTGAAGTTAGGTGTCAGCGATGTTAGGGAGGGCAGATTAGGGGTTCATACTATTTATTATAGGGTTAGTGAGGCGGATTAGGGGTTAATACATTTATTATAGTAGCGGTGAGGTCCGGTCGGCAGATTAGGGGTTAATTATTGTAGGTAGGTGGAGGCGACGTTGGGGGCGGCAGATTAGGGGTTAATAAATATAATATAGGGGTCGGCGGTGTTAGGGGCAGCAGATTAGGGGTACTTAGGGATCATGTAGGTTGCGGCGGTGTACGGAGCGGCAGATTAGGGGTTAAAAAAATTATGCAGGTGTCAGCGATAGCGGGGGCGGCAGATTAGGGGTTAATAAGTGTAAGGTTAGGGGTGTTTAGACTCGGGGTACATGTTAGGGTGTTAGGTGTAGACTTAGGAAGTGTTTCCCCATAGGAAACAATGGGGCTGCGTTAGGAGCTTAACGCTGCTTTTTTGCAGGTGTTAGGTTTTTTTCAGCTCAAACTGCCCCATTGTTTCCTATGGGGGAATCGTGCACGAGCACGTTTTTGAAGCTTGCTGCGTCCGTAAGCACCACTGGTATTCAGAGTTGCAGTGGCGGTAAATATGCTCTACGCTCCCTTTTTGGAGCCTAACGCAGCCATTCTGTGAACTCTAAATACCAGCGGTATTTAAAGGGCCATAATACCCAAATGTTTAAACACTTGAAAGTGATGCAGCATAGCTGTAAAAAGCTGACTAGAAAATATCACCTGAACATCTCTATGTAAAAAAGAAAGATATTTTACCTCACAAGTTCCTCAGTAGCCACCTCCCATTGTAAAGGATTTCTAAGCAGCATATTAGTGTGTTCATTTGTTGATTGCAATTACACTATGTTAATTTTTATTTTTTTGTTCAAGATCCTGCTGGGACCCTCATCCTACCCATAAGGCCCACCCAATTGTATGGACATATCATCTTAATCCTGAGCCCAGTAGTTAGCTGTTATTTTTCCAATCTTGTTTGAAGTCAACGAACATTTTGTAATGAGTGACTCTTTTTCCCGCTCTTTTAAGAACTCACTTCAAATTTGTTTCTTGAACCAATCAGAAGACTGAATAGAAAGGTTTATAAAATCTATTTTGTCAAAAAGATTACTGTGAGAGATGCTGGCTAGAATCAGATAAAGCTGAAGCGTGATGCAATGAAACAACATTAAAGTCAACATTCATACATGAAGAGGGAAAATGTTCAAGCAGGATTGAAACAACTGAAAAGTGAATAGAGTACTTTGGGTTGACAGATTTATGAAACTGGGAGTTTCTTTTTTAATAACCTTATTTTATTACATGGAAGTTGAGGTGGTGGGCAGAGGTCAGTAATGTTAATAGGGCATTGCAATTAATTAATATGGTGGAGATAAAGGCTATGGGTTCTGACAGTTTTACATATGTTGCTTTATTTTGGGGGGTTTCTTAGCACAACTATCCTTTTTTGTCTGGCTTCACTTAATAGAGGTAAAAAGCAGTTATAGACAGATTAACTGCACTGATAAACAAATGGGATTAATAGGCCTTCAAAATTCTTCAACTGAACATGTTGTGTTATCTATTGATGTTTAAAGGGACATTAAACCCATTTTTTTTTCTTTCATGATTCAGATAGTGAATGCCATTTTAAACAACTTTCTAATTAACTTCTATTATCTAATTTGCTTCATTTTCTTGATATCCTGTGCTGAAAAGCATATCTAGATAGGCTCAGTAGCTTCTGATTGGTGGCTGCACATATTTGCCTCATGTGATTGGCTCATCCATGTGCATTGCTATTTATTTAACAAAGGATATCTAAAGAATGAAGCAAATTCGATAATAGAAGTAAATTAGAATGTTGTTTAAAATTGTATTCTCTGTCTGAATCATGAAATCATGTTTTGGGGTTTAATGTCCCTTTAAGGGACAGTGTACTCAGGAAAGCAGCTAATTAGTTCATTGTATTAAAAACTGCTGCTGAACATCAGTTCAAATGGCCTGGCTTTGTTTCTATTTCACTACCACCCCCATAGGTTGGTTGGTATCTGTTGATGCCTCCTGTTTATATATATATTTTCTATAGCCAATACTGCAGTTTTTAAAATTTTAGTATAGGTGTTGATTTCACATAAAGGGCTTTTATTGTCAACTATCTGGGGTTTTACCCTAGTGTTTTGGCCCATTGTCAACTAGCAAATGCTTAAAACAAGGAGCTTAACAGACTGATTATGATAGCTCTAAACTAGAAAGTTTTTATCAGGCTATGACAACAGGTCCAATAAGACAATCAGCAGATCTGGAATATACAGCTGACATCAAAGAAACATAGATATTATAAAAGGTAATGAGTTCATTATTTATGAGTCCCAGAAAAAATGTTATCTTTAGTAATCTGTGATAGCTTTTAGTGGACTAAGGAACTGAATGATCCTTATGCTTCTATAATGAAAAAGATCAGAGATTTTTGAAAATGTATTTTTATCTAATGCTTCTCTTTATAAATACACCAGTTCACAAAAATGTATCACCATTAACTAATGACAATATACAGTATAAAAGGAGAATGATTTTAGGAAGTAGTTTTTTAGGTATAGGTTTTCTTTCATCTATAGTTTTGATAAATATGATTGCATTATATGACAGACGGAAATTAATTTCAGGTGAATCATTCATTAAGAAAAATAAAATTATCTTGTTTTGTCCGATATTTGTTAAGGGGGCCATTTGGCATTTGTTAACAAAAGTAAATTTCTCTGATATTTCCTATGGGAAACGTCTTCAGGCCAGCAGAGGAGCAACTCGACAGCAGCTTAACCCCTTAATCTAAGGAGTTAATTAGCGTGAGTCTTGCCAAGACCCACATTACTCGTATAAAAACACCCTTAATGACACTCAATGTACAGAGTATGTCTGTTGAAAAGGAGTTAAACATAGTAAATTTAAGTAGCTAGTGCTACTGCTGCAAGTAAGCAACTGTTCAGATCTCAAATAAATGTAATGAAAAGCAATCTTGAAACATTACTTAAGAGCAAAGTAGCATTATACCACATGGTTTACAAAAGGAGCTGTTATTTGCATTCGCAATTGCAGGTTTAAAGAGTTAATTAACTATCCACAATTATTTAAAAATAAATCACCCTTATTTTGTACCGACTAATCATCTCATAAGTTGTTGCTTAACATGTGTTTTGTCCACCCGTCTCTAAGAGTAACTTTAATTACTAATGAGGTCAGGTTAACTAAAAATGGAACATTTTTCAAATTTTTCATCCCTTTCCAAGAAGCTAATTTGCCTATAAGATAGTTCAGTATTAATCACCAATTTTTTTTTAACTAGTATTAAAGGTTTTCCCAAAACTGTTTTATTTTTGGACATTGATACATTGTATATTGCACCATATTAGAATAATCGTAATGGTATTTTAAACATCTATTTAAGCTATCTATATTCCAGTTACTTACTCTGTTAAGGGTCATATAGTCAATATGTAGAATCCTGAAATGTACTCCCCTTAAATTAGCTGAAAATGAAGAGTTTTTTTTATTAATCTCAGGCTTTTAAACATACTACATAGATTCACATCCTTTCCAAGGGTTTGTCCTATTTAAACTTAAGTTTATAAGGTCTTTTTTCCAATCTTGCTGGATTAAAAGTTTGTAGGCATGTAAAGCAGATAATTCATGGAAGAATACTCATTTTAATCAAATTAATCCTCCCAATTAACCACAGTGGTAGAATACTCCAGGTATCTAAATATTTTTCAGCTTCATCAAAGACAAACGTAAAATGTAACTTTTACCAATCATTGAAGTTTCTTGATAGTTTAATCCACAAGTCAAGAACTTCTTGGTAGAACTTCTTGGTTTAGTTAAATGGGTATTTAATTGCAGAATTCAACTTGTGTCTTTTGAGCCACAGTATTTCTGATATTTGTATATTCATTTTATATCCCAAAAAAAGATAAAAATTCCTGGTCAAGAACAAAAGCGAGGCTTTGATATTTTTTGGCTAAAACTGTAATCAACTGACAAGGACATTGCTAAATAATGATTAAATATTGTAAATTGCCTTTCCCATTTAATTAATGTAATTTTTTGAAAGCCTTTCACAGAAAAGTATTTTTCATGTCCATTTGGTTCCTTTGCTTTTCTATTAAAGGGACATTCATGTATTGTTTTCAGATGAACGTAACAAATATATAAACATTTGTCATTATTTACATTTGTACAACAACAAATGCATGTCTTACAAGAATGCATTGTGAAACTAGTATATCAATTCAATTATATCAAATACATTATATTTTCCAACAATTGTGTAATGTTATGATATTTTTATATCACATGAAAACAGTGTGCATTTGATATAATTGGGTTATATAACCATGAAAAGCAACAGTGATTTAGTCATATAGCATTATAAAACCTGTTAAATTTCTTCTTGTAACAAAATAGCATAACAAATTAGATCAGACAATGCATGCAAATTGTTTATGTCCTCTCACTGCTTTATTTAAAATGGTGTTATATTTTGTCACTGTAAACAGAACTCTTACAGCACTTTTAATTTATTCTGAAAACTATTACTTATTGGTAACATTTTTCATCTGCTGAAACTCAGGATATAATTTATGCTAACAGCTATATTTTTTCAGTTTCGAAAATAGTTTTGTACTTGTGTTCTTCAAGGTAGGGACTTCAATTTAGTAAAATCTACTGGAGGTTTGAACTCCTCATGGCATCTATATAATAATTATTTTAATATGTGTGTCACCTGATTTTACTGAGCATATTGTTTCTCTACATGTTCTTATTCTGTGTCTGAAAAGAGGAATAATTATCTTTATTAGAATGACCTACAGTTATATGTGGGGATGGCTCTCAAGTAAGACTTCCTGACATTATTGGCCTTTAATAGCTCTGTTTTCAGTTCACAGATTTGATGGACACTATGGTAGAGTAGTTGATCTGCAATGCATAAACAATATAAGCCCAACATGTTAATATTTTAGTTTGTATTTGTAAAATATGTGAAGACAATCTAGAGTACTTAATGTTGTTAATCTATGTTTCAGGTACCAGGATTTCTAAAAAAAATTAGTTTCATCCTCTGTTTCTACAACCTCAAGATTTTTGAGTTGATATTTCAAAGCATTTCATCTCCACTGACCTACCTTTCTCTCTCTCTCTGTCTGTCTCTCTCTGTCTCTCTGTCTCTGTCTCTCTCTCTCTCTCTCTCTCTCTCATCCACCTGTCCACTCTGTTACATTTTTTTCTTTTTTTTTTTACACGTCTTCTAATCCCCCCCACTTTCTCATTCCTTACTCACCCCCTCTGACTTTCCCAATCTCATTATTATTATTAATATTATTATTACTTATTTGTAGAGCCCCAACAGATTCAATGGTGCTATAGACCTAGGCAGGGTATGCAAGGTAACATTTAGTTGTGTCTTGTGTAAGGAAATGTCAAATTTTAGAGATGTTTTTAAGTTGGAAGTGGCATGAATTGGCCAAGAATTTATTGTGAGGAGGGCAAGAAAGAAGAGTCAAGTGTGACCCAAAGATATTGGTCATGCAGGGTAGGGGTAATGATGGAGTTACGACAGTGATAGAATCATGGGGGGGGGTTTTGGAAGAAGGGAGGGGGAATAAGGAGCTCAGTTTTGGAGAGATTTTTAGTGAAAGGACATCCAGGATGAGATATGAGAAAGACAATTAGTGACCTGCGTTAGCAAGGAAGGATAAAGATCTGGTGCAGAGAGATATATTTGGGTGTCATCAGCATGCAAATGATATTGAAACCCGTGGGACTTTATTAAGGAACCTAATGATGATGTGTAGATTGAGAAGAGAAGGGGACCAAAGAAAAAACCTTGCAGTACCCCAGAAGAAAGTGGTAAACGGCAGAGTATGCACCATAGAAGGCTTCACTAAAGGTACTGCTAGCTAAACAGGTAGAAAGAGAACCACAAGAAAGCTGTGTTGAAAATGCAGAAATATAGGAGGGTTTGGAGCAATAGAAGGTGGTCAACTGTATTAAAGGCTGCAGAGAGATCAAGGAGGATTAGCAGCGAGAGGTGGCCTTTCAATTTTGCTGTAAGTAGGTCATTGGTAACCTTAACGATTGCTGTCTCTGTGGAGCGTTGGGTGCAAAATCCAGGTTGCAGTGGGTCAAGGAGGGAGTTTAATGTAAGGAAATGGGATAGATGTGCATATAGTAGCTTTTCAATAAGTTTTGAGGCAAGGGGGAGTAGGGAAATATGGGGCGGCAGTTGGATGGGGAGGTTGGATCAAGAGAAGGTTTTTTGAGGATAGGTGTGACCAGTGCATGTTTTAGAGATGAGGGAAATATACCGGTGCTGAGGGAGAGATTGAAAATGTGTGAGTATAGGGGTAAGGGTAGAAGAGAGGGAGGGGAGTAGGTATGAGGGGATGGGATCAAGGAGACAATTAGTAAGGTAAGAGGACAGTATAAGGGCAGAAACTTCTTCCTCAGTAACAGTGGCAAAAGAGCTGAATTTATGGCTATGTGGGTTTTGGATGATTGCGAGCTTTTAAGGGGGTTGAAGACTGGTAGTATGTTGAGAGATGATTTTATTTCTGATGGAGTCCATTTTGTTATTGAAGTGGCTGGAAAAATCTTGAGCTGAGAGAGAAGTTGTATTAGGAGGTGGGGGTGTGCGGAGAAGAGTAGAGATTAGAGAAGATAAGTAATCTTGCTTAGAAAGGTTAAGGAAAGAAAAGTAGGAGTTCAAGATGAACTTGTAGTGAAGAAAGTCAACCGAACTCTGAGATATTCTCCAGTGTCACTCAGCAGTACAGGAACATCTGCCTAGGTAGTGAGTCAGAGGAGTATGCCCGGGCTGAGGATGAGTGTGTGACTTCTGAGCTATGGTAGGAGGGACCAAATTGTCAAAGACCGATGTAAGGGTGGAATTGTAGTGACAGAAAGATTGGTCAGGGCAGGAAATGGAGGAGATGGAAGAGAGCAGAGGGTTGAGACTTAATGCTTCTGTGTAGTTTGAAGTAAGGGGTAGAAATAGGAAAATATGTAGGAAGTGATGTGATGTTGCAAGTGAGGAGATGATGGTTAGGAAGAGGAAAAGGTGAGTTTGTGAAGTTTGAGAGTGCACAAGAGCAAGAGTTCCAGAGTGCACAAGTGAATGGGGTGTTGGCTTTAGATACAAGAGAAATTTGAGTAAGGTTACCAGAGTTTTGTTTTCTAAGTCTATGGAAAGGCACACATGGGTGTGCATGGCTAGGAAGTTGTGGGGGACTAGGATTGGGGAAGATATCACCAGCAGTTAGTATGAGCAAGAGAGAGAGTGATGTAAGATGAAATACAGATTTGCAGTATTGAGACCATTTTAGGGATGAGTGCAGGCAGGAGAGAGAGTGTTTATGAATGTGTGAAGTTCATGAGAGCAAAAGTGAGGTGGGGGTAAGAGAGATGGGACATTAGTTCAAAATATTGACTCCCCTTAAATAAACATTATATCCTATTATTTGAATGATACTATTTGAATACTTAAAGGTTGCATCCAATATTTAAATGCTGCTTTCGATAAAGTCATATGTCAAATGTTTTGCAACTGTTTAGCATTCATTTAGAATGTTCAAATGAAGTCAGCATTAGGTAATTTTTCCAGTCATATGTGCACAAAAGATGGAACTTAGACATGGTTGGAGTACATATGTTGTGTTATATTATTTACTTACATTTAAAAATAATTATTGGAGAGAACTATATCTTCAGAAACTAAAATAACTGACCATTTACTGGAAAGAAAAATTATATTTGTAAACAAGTCAAGAATATTCCCATAGCAATTGCATATCAAAATAAAAACTGTATAAAAACACAATCTATGGTACTGACACAATGATAAACGTTTAAACAATATTGTATGGTAAACACAGGGGATTTGTTTGCTGTTTCAGAATGGACAATACAGTCTGAAGCATAAAAAAGAGTATTCTGTTTATTGTAAATAAATAACAATATAATTTAAAATAATCAATATATTTCAAATAACTGTCTATATATAACACAAATTACTATAGGCCTACAGAAAATTAAATGGAACTAAATCAAATAAAAATGGTAAATGTCTATTTTTTATTGTGTTTCAGAAGTAATAGCATTCAACTGAAAAATCCAATATGATTCCTAAATCCTGAAATATATCTCACTTCCAAAGAAATGTATTTTCTATATTTTCCTTATACAAATATAAGTAATTGAAAGACTATTACTACTAATATGTAAAATAAATTATCAACATACATTTAAGATTAAGTAAATACACCACATCCCACACATTTATATATATATATATATATATATATATATATATATATTGTGATCAATGCAGCATGAAACTGATGTTGTAATACAAAAACATTAAGCAGTGTGTTATACTTAATAAAAAATAATTGCAATATGTATTATTCATAATTTTAAAAAGGAGTTTACCTTTTATTTATTTGTTTAACTTAATTTGTGCAGTGTCGTTCACTGCCTGTCACACACCAACAAGACCTGGGATCTCTACAGGTCAGCTTATCTAGCTTGATATAATAAATATTCTAGAGTAACTTGAGCTGGTTTACTATTCATATAAAGAGACAGTAAGTCTGTTTTGTTCATGCTCAGAAGAGACAGAATGCAACTTAAGTTAAAAAAATATCAGCTCTCTCATCTCCTTAACGGGACATGAAACCCAACATTTTTCTTTCATGATTCAGATAGAGCATACAATTTTAAACAACTTTCCAATTTACTTCTATCATTTATTTTGCTTACTTCTCTTGTTAACTTTGCTAAACGTTTTATCTAGCCAAGCTCAGGGGCAGCAGAGAACCTAGGTTCTAGCTGTTGATTGGTGGCTGCATATATATATTGATTGTGATTGGCTCACCCATGTATTCAGTTAGAAACCATTAGTGCATTGCTGCTCCTTCAACAAATGATACCAAGAGAATGAAACAGATTAGATAATATAAGTAAATTAGAAAGTTGTTGAAAATTGTATTCTGTATCTGAATCATTAAATAATTTTTGGGGGTTTCATGTCCCTCGTGACTACAATTAGAAATTCTAAGTGTTCATTTAGCAAGAAAGTAAGAAGTTTTTTTATGTTTACTTTGATTTAACATTTTTGTTTTTGCTAAAGGAGCACAGTTTAACTATTAACTAATGTTATTTACGATTTTCTTTTGTTTTAAAATGTTCATAATTATATTGAATATCCACATTCGAAATGTCGAATGTAACATTCGATTTAACAAATACTATTCAGAAGTTCAATAGTTCATCTGGGAGGCGACTTAGTAAATTGATACATAATAGATACAAATATATCAATTCACATTTTTTCTAATTCCAATATTGCTTAATTTGAATATCACATTTATATATAGCATTAGAAATACTATTACAAATATATACATTTTAAATTTTCTAATTCCAATATTGCATAATTCGAATATTAAATTTAAACATAGCATTAGAAACACTATTAAGTTAAACAAATGTTAGAATGTTGTATAAAAATTCGAAATTCAAAACAAATGAACCAATGTCTTACAATTTTTTTCATTTTTCGAATGTTGCAAAACATTCGCCAACCCCTATTCCTTAATGCATTACTACGTAATACTTGCTCTTAAACAGCTAAACACATGCAAACCAAAAACATCCACAAACACCTGACTAGATGGGCAGTAGAAGTCATTCTAGGTTTACAAAATGTTAGTATATACATTTAATTGAATTTTGAAACATCAATAACCTCAGTTGAAGTTAGTTGCTCTCTGTTGTAAACTATCCCTAGTTGCTCTCTGTTTTAACAACATTACTGTTACATACAAAATTTAAAACATTGGTCCATCTTAATTATGAAAGTAAATAATGTGTGTTTATTATATGTTAACTGAGTATAAGCAAAACACTTTAAATGGCCACTAAACCCAAAATCTTTCTTTAATGATTCAGATAGAACATACAAATTTAAACAACATTACAATTTACTTCTATTATTTATTTTGCTTCATTTATTAGATATCCTTATTTGAAGAAAAAGCAATGCACATGGGTGAGACAATCACATGAGGCTTTTATGTGCAGTAACCAATCAGCAGCTACTGAGCATATCTAGATATGCTTTTCAGCAAAGAATATCAAGAGAATAAAACAAATTAGATAATAGAAGCAAATTAGAAAGATGTTTAAAATTGCATTCTCTTTCTAAATGATGAAAGAAAAAATGTGGGTTTCATGTCCCTTTAAGATTGAAAAAAAAAAAACACAGAAGAGTTTACAAATCACGCCGAAAGCTATTTGAAAGTTTTTTTTCATGGATTGGAATGCTATTGCAAAATTCCATAAATAAAAATGTGGATTGCAATGAGCAAACCCACTCAGAAACCACATGATGATAACCAGGTTTTCTGCTGCATCTCTAATGGAATGGAATGAACCCAAATTTGGAATATCTGCAAATAGTTGCACAAAGCACATCTCACAGCTCTAATGTATTGAAATAAAATCCATTAGATTATTGTAAATCACACTTTTAGACTAAATAAATGATTCCTAGAATATATTTTTATTTCAATAATAAATATGAAAAATAAATGTCCACTGAGTACAAATACAACAAAAATGTGACAATTTTGCACAACATAAGATAAACATTCCAAATTATTAACAATCTATTGGCTGCCCATCAGCCGTTTTTGTTGTTGTAGCTGCAATTTTTTTTTTTTTTTTTAATATTGGTTTTATGAAAAATTGCCCTACACATAACATGTTCCAGTCCTGTTTAAAACTCACTGACATTATTCCCACAATATTGGATGATATTAGGAAGCAACGCCACCAAAAAGCTATACACAGTGCTTGCTTAATTAACATTTAAAAAGTAATAATAAGCCTACTGTACCCCAAATGCAGCTTTTAAAATTCTTTAGAGAGATAAACACAAATATATATGTGGTTTTGGCGTACAAAAGGTTAATGGGACACAAAGCTTAACATTTTTCTTTCATGAAAGTTGTTTTAAACAACTTTCCAATTTACTTCTATTTACTTGTATTCTACTTCTATATAATTTGTTGAAAAATATACTTAGTCTAGGAACAGCAATAGACTAAAGGGAACTAGCTGCTGATTGGTGGCTGCAAATGTATGCTTCTTCTCATCGACTCACCCAATGTGTTTAGCTAGCTCTTAATAGTGGGTTGCTGCTTCTTCAACAAAGGATACCAAAAGAATGAAGCAAAATTGATAAAAGACGTAAAATGGAAATTTGTTTTAATTGATATGCTATGAATCACGAGAGAAAACGTTGGGGATGTCCCTTTTCATTACATGTATCACATTTACTAAGACAAATAATGGTTTTGTGGATTTTTCTTCAGGTAATGATTTTGTACTTGAGTGGTAAAATCAACACAAGCATTTTATGTTTAGAAAAAAACTACTAAAAACTAGCGCAGGATTGTGATCAACTCTATGATTGCACTTTTCATATTTGTTTCAGGTGTATATTAGGGTGACCAGATCTGAGGGGGATAAAAAGGGACACTTCAGAAGCAACACGTACACTATTATTAGACTAAGGTTTGGTTGTAGCATTTCCAACCATTTTCACTATTATCACTTTTATTAATTATAAACTTCACATGCAACAGTGCTGAAAACATAAAGAGAACAATATGTGCCAGGCATAATCATCTGTACATCCTTTAATGTGTAACTGGTGATTTTTTAAGTTGATTACGCTAGAGAATTATCTGCGTATGGCCCTTTTTATTTTTATTTTGAAAAGTGTTTTTTCTACCTCTCACACACCCTAACACATTAAGAATATAAATATAATATTCACAACAGATATCACTTCACAATAAAGTACATTGGTAGTTATTAATATTAAACTCTTTTAAGCCGTTTGAGCTTTTCAAAACTCTCTTATGTTCAACTGCTCTCTCTGTTGCTCAATTGCTTTCTTTCTGCTGTTCACATCTCTCTCTGCAGATTAACTCTGTCTCTGCTGCTTAATTCTCTAACTAATGTTCAACTGCTCTTTCTCTCTGTTGTTCAGATCTCTCTCTGCTGTTCAGATCTCTCTCTGCTGTTCAGATCTCTCTCTGCTGTTCAGATCTCTCTCTGCTGTTCAGATCTCTCTCTGCTGTTCAGATCTCTCTCTGCTGTTCAGATCTCTCTCTGAAGATCAACTCTCTCTTTGTTTACAAGCTTCCCGCACTTACGACCTACCAATAACTACCACAAAGGCTTGCAGACTTCTCCTGACTCCTTTTACACTTGTCCACCACTACAGCATGCAAGGAACTATAGTTCCCCAACTGCAGAGCTGCTAACTGCTGCAGATATGTTGATGCCATAATGCTGCAATGGGCATATAAATAGCACTAACTGCCATCTTTGAGCACAAATATTTAAAAGAATTTAAAAGTCCTGATAGATAGGATTGTGAATCTTGTCTATGTCCACATGAAGTAGGGTTTATTTCTGTTACTATGGTGATCTCATTATCAAGATTAACCCTCAGCTGTGTATAGGCCATGATGTGTTTTTTAATGAATATCTCTACACAGATGATTTGGGGGGGATGGGGAGCAGGTTTTTTTTTATCAATTAACCTATTACAGGAATAGAAAGGGTTTATATAGCAAGTGTATCTAGTTTTATTGTTATTGTATAGCCTGAGGAAACAGCCTTTGAGAGGCTGAGAAATGAGTTGCTTTGTTTTTGAATAAAATTCTGCTTTTGTTAAACACTTGCTGCTGTTTGGGACTCTTATATCGTGTGGTTGGGAGTGGATCCTGTCAATGCCTAAGCACAGTCTACTGGGTGACTGAGAGGTCCCAGCTTGCCATTACTGCACCTAGAGGTGCGCTACATTTTGTAAGTGTAACCATTAAGTGTTATTTCTGCCTGTCTACACTGTACTAGGCTATGGTAGCTGTGTCTTTTTACTTACAGGAACAAATGCCTCACCTGTTGTTTATCTGATCGGGTGCTTGAATCATTGGCACACAATGAGCTGGACCACTGCTATTGTTCCAGTCTGCCCCATTGGCACCATTGTGTGCTTCACCCTTGTGAGTACCCATCTATATTACATTGATTAATCCACTGTACAGACATTACTAGGTCATATTGGTGCCTCTGTGTTTTTCTTCTCTCCAGATTACTCTTCACCAGGGATTAACCATCCTTTTGACAGAGCGCTGCCACCTTATTGGATATTAAAGACTGTTTTTTTATTGCATTGTAATGTGTTGTGTTATATTTAGATACAATGTGCTGTTTTCATTAGATTATTTATCTTTATCCACTCATGCTATAGGATAACTAGTAAGGAAACGCCCCCTATGGGAATTTATTTGTCTTAAATAGCACCAACTGCCATTGTTGAGCACAAATATTTATAAGAAATTAAAAGTCATGATAAAAAATAGAATATTTTTCTGTCCCTTCAAACAGTTCTGGGGACACCGGGACAGTGTGTTAAAAAATTGGACAATCCCATTAAAGGGACACAATCAAAATTAAACTTTCATTATTCAGATAGAGCATGCTATTTTAAACAACTTTCCAAATTACTTCATTTAACAAAATGTGCAGTCTTTTTTTTTTTTCAAAAGGCTTTATTGAAGTGAAAAATACAATAATGACATAGCTGCGAGATTGTACAGTAAATAAACAAACAAAATATTCTTAACAGCCGTGGTATATGTATACATACAAAAAAGAAAGATAGATACAAAATGTTTTCATTTCATAGTATACCATGCCCAAACCACCGGATGTACCCTCGGGATGAGCAATTGTAAATATATAGGCACATTTTTCAAACTTAAGTCCTATCATCATAGCACAGCACTAGGGATATGAGAGGTAAGGGAGGGCAGAGGCCCGTAGTAAGAAGAAAGAGAATGAAGGAAGAGGAAGGGGAAAGAGAGAAAAAAAAACAACTCAGCAGTAGGTCAGTCTGGAGGGGAATTAACATGTGTGACTTAGATCGTGCCATGCCATAATGCCATCACCAGTTCATACTGCTCCAGGTTATGGTTTTCATGTAATGATACATTTCCAAAAGCAGAACGTCCGCCACCTGAGCTTGCCACTCCTCTAAAGTGGGGGTGCTTTGGGACTTCCATTTCTTCAGAATTAGTTTTTTTGCACCGGTAATCATTATTAGCAAGAGGGAGAGATGTGCAATGCTCTGTGTCTTAGGTAGGGAGTGAAATAGCAAAATATCAGGTGTGTTTGGGATATCGAGGTTTAGGGTTTCCCCCATTATTTTCAAAACACCAACCAAAAGGATGATAGACAAGGGCAGTACCACCAAATGTGTAAAATTTATCCACCCTCCCCGCACCCCCTCCAACATAGAGGGCTCAGGGATGGAAAAATCTTATGGAGTCTTATTGGGGTCATGTACCATCTACTCATGTATTTGATGTGTGTGTGTTTCTTGAATGGTAGATGATACTGAAGATTTCTTAATTAGTCTGAAAGCCCTCAGCCAGGGCTCCGGTTCAGAATCTAATCCTAACTCATCTATCCAGCGCTTTGTGTATGTCGGCAGTGAGTCAGTGCCTTGGAGGATTATCGATTTGTATAACAGAGATATCATGTGCTTGGGCACCCTATCTGTTACGCAAAGTTTCTCAAAAGTCGTGAGTGTTCTACTCATTTCTTGTCTATGTTTGTGGTTTGTAATAAAATGGAGCAGCTGACGGTAGTGCAACCAGGAAGAGAAAATTGTGAGTTGTGAGTTTTCAAGTTCTACCTGTGGTACGACCCTCCCATTTTCTACTATTCCAAAAACTGTTCCCTCCTTAATTTTATATGGAGCAAGTTTATATATGCCTCTATTATGGTATGGAATCTCAGGGTTTTCTAGAATAGGTGTCAATGGGGAGTATCTAGTGGATATATGTGTGGAAGTGGCTACAGTCTTGTCCCATACATTGAGTGTTTCATCTATCAAGTGATATTTAGAGATTGTGAGGGGGCGCTGCAGGGGCAGAAGCCAGACGAGAGTTCCCATATTATTTATTTTAAAGATCTGTCTGTCTAGATCGATCCACACTTTGGTTGTTAAGTTCTGTGCCCATTCTGCTATTCTTTGCAAGCCTATTGCCTGCTTTTATGAGGCGATATCTGGTAGACCCAATCCCCCCCTATCTCTAGGTAAATACATGGTGCGTTTGGGTATTCTGGGTTTGGTGTTGGCCCAGATGAACTGTTCAATTGTATTCTGCAGTTGATTGATGTAGCTTTTGGAAAGTGCAATGGGTAAAGTTTGAAGGAAGTACAATATTCGAGGGAGAACGTTCATCTTGATAATACCCACTCTAACCAACCAAGAGACTGGCTTGGACTTCCAGGAAGAGAGGTCGGCCGTGATTTCACTCTTCAAAGGGATATAATTAAATTTAAAAAGATCTGAGGGGTCAGTGGTCAAATAAATGCCTAAGTATTTAAGCTTCGTACTTGCTACGGTTATATTAAAGTTGCGCTGTAAGTGTTGCACCACATCAGGGCTGGTGTTAATATTTAAGAGTTCTGATTTGCTAAGATTTAGGGAAAAGTTTGATACCTTGCCATATGCCCTAATTTCCTTCAGGAGCTCAGGGATAGAATCCGACGCGTTAGTTAGCGTATAAAGGACGTCGCCAGCATATAAAGCCTGCTTATGCTCCCTGTCTCCTGCAACTATACCCTTGATGTTATGATTAAGCCTCACGTGCACAGTCTTTTTATATTTAAACTTTTTGAGTCACCAGCTCCTACTGAGCATGTGCAAGAATAAGTGTGTATGCATTTGTGAATGGCTGATGGCTGTCACATGGTATGTGTAACAATTTATTTTAATGTATTTATGTTGTGTTTGGTGCACATTTTGGAACCCTTATATTTTACGCTAGGTCTTCACTCGCGCTAACCCAAAGAGCACTAATTCAACTTTCAACTTGAAAACCTGTACTTAATTTCTTAATTAATTAGCTCCTGATAAAGGCCTCAATCATAATCTATGGGTTGTGTCTTTCATCAAGAAGGCTACTTTTAGATTCAGTGCGTTCACAATATTGCATTTTTGGCTGATTCATGCTCTCGCAAGCAGGGTTTTCAGAACCTCAATAAAAGCTCTATTTTTTCTATGGGCCTGAAAAGTTCTTGGTGATCACAATACATTTTCAAGTCACTTTTTAATAACTTTCCCAGCCCTGTTTTTACTTTTTGAATTTAACACCTCTAGGCACTTGATAAGTCCTCGAACGTGCATTTTACACATACAGTATTTAAAACTATTTCACAATAGTTGCAGTCTATTATCTTGCACATATGTGAAACACTCTGAAATGGCCACTGGAGACATTCTAGGGGTTTATCAACGTACATGGCATTGATTCATTGAAGTTCCATTCATACCTATTGGACAGGCTGTATACAGTCAATAGGTTACATATTTAAATCTGCATAGGGACATATACATATGTAGATGGGATAACTACATGATATGTTGCAATAGTGATTGAAAAGTGAGCAGCAGACGAAAACTCATTCATACATAACCAGAGTTCACATGATGCTATAGAGCCTCTGCTTATCCTTCTTGCAATCCAATTCAAAAGAAGAACACAGCTCTTCTGAGTTCATGAGCAAGAACTGACCTTTATTGAGTTGTCATACCCACAAAGAAACAAGCAACGTTTTGGGATACAACAATCTCGTAATCATTCTTTGCCGATATGACACCTCAATAAAGGAAAATTATTGTTCATGAACTCAGAAGTGCTGTATTCTTCTTTTGAATTGGATTACGTGATATCATGTCCTCTAAGGGCAACTGCTAGAAAACTCACTTCAGGACACCAACATCTATAAATGGTATTTTATTATATTTATTATATTGCTGTTATTGTAACTAACAGTACAGGTGTTATTAAAATTGTATTTTTAAAGAAGATTGCTTAGCTAACTATAACAATCCGTTTCCATCACCACCACTGCTAACCCATCTAAATGTATCTTTATGTTGCTAGGATGGGCGGACTGCTGACTGTTTTTCTATCACTATATGGTCATTTTACACGGATAGTTTTAACCCCTTAAGCCTAATGGAAGTAGGTACTATGTTGGGCACTTTGCTCAGCGTACCCTGTTAACTTAGTATCAATGTCAAATCTTCTGCCTCATGCTGCAGTCCCAGCTGATAGCTGCAGAATGCATCTTCCGTCATATGGTAAGGAGGAACTAATCCTCTGCCTGTCTGCATCAGCTTGCAGTGGTGCCATGGGTGGTGTTGGCATTGCCAGAGGTGGCAGGCGGGGAAGGAAGTGTAGGGATCACTATGCTCATGCAATATTTTACCAGGAGGGAAGGAGAAAGAGATCCACTACACTACAGCAATGGGATTTTGAGAGCGGGCCCTACAGTATGATTGTTTGGATTAGGAAGGTCGAAAGGGGGATGGGCACCGTTACACTACAGAAATGTTGTTTATTAATAAATTGGCTTAAAAAGATGTATAAACTGGGTACCAGCAGACAGCTGCAATTACCTAAGCCGGCAGAGACCATTAGGAGGGGTGGGTTAGAGACCTGTTTGGGAGGGATCAGGGACCTGGGAGGACAAGGGGGATCATACACTGTAGAAAATAAAAAAAAGAATTAAAAAAAACCTAAATCTTTAAACTGGCAGATTGTCTGTCAGTACCTAAGATGGTGGTGAGGAGTGTGGAGAGGGGAGAGCTGTTTCTGAGGGATCAGGGAGGTGTCAGGAGGGAGGGTAATACTTACATTATAATACTATTACCCTTACCGGCTAATTAATTATCCCCTTCACTGCAAGGGATTTTAGAAGTGTGGTTCATGTATGTCTGCTATTTCTGAACAAAAGGGACCCCAAAGAAGCCTTTATAACCATTTGTCTTATGACTGCAATAATTGTGTGTAAATAATTTCAGTGAGAAACCCAAAGTTTGTGAAAAAGTTATGATTTCTTTAATATTATTGCATTTGGCAGTGAAACAGTGGCATGAAATATACCAAAATGGGCCTAGATACCTTTGGTTGTCTACTTAAAATATATATATATATATATATATATATATATATATATATATATATATATATATATATATATATATATATATATATATAGTTTTGATGAATAAATAAAAAAACTAAAAAAACAAGGCTCTATTTATGTTTAAATGGAGTGTTAGCATCAATCTGCCCAATCTCATATGATACATTTAGGAAAGTGAATCCAGGACATTTATGCTAATGACGGTTGAAAAGTGATGTGAAGGCTTGTTAGTTCCTTGGGCAAACATGTTTTATTATAAGGGACATTAGCGTTGTAATATAGCAGATGGAAAAAGATTTGAAACTCCTGCACTTATTATAGACAAGAAAAGAGGTTAAAACTTTATATCCTGTATCATTTAATGAGGGGAAATAAATAGCAGCAATGCAGTTCTTAGTTAACCTTTGGGAAAACAAAACTGGGGTTGTTAGTTTAGAAAAGTAAGAGTCTTAATACAGAAGTGTTAGTAGTTTCATCTCAATATGTCAGCTTTAATAGAAATGCTATTTAATATAGTTTATTTGATCTATATTTTAGCATTTTTAGCAAAAGTTGCTTTTATATTTTCCTATTAAGTGTCAAAATAAAACAGGCAAGATTCTGGTGTGTATGACCTCTGTATCTTAATGGGTCTCGATATTTTGCCTTGCTGTATTATAATCCTCTTGTGGTTTGGGAAAGTAGTAAAACAGCATAAAAAAAGAGTAATCGAGAAGGACAAGATAGCTGACTAGGGAACAAGTCCAAGAAAACAAAATGTGTCATAGAAAACATAAAAATGTGGCAGGACTTGTGTATGAGGGACTAAAAAATATATGTAAGAAAAATCTTAAAACTAATCAAATTATGATAGCGCATGTCAGTAGGCCGCACAGTTTTGAAAAAGACTCACTTCTTTATACTAATCCTAAAGAAAAAGATATTAATAAATATGGTCGCTCTGTAAAACAGATATCTTGGGTTTTTTTCTCAAAAAATATTTTAACCAGTAACCTCTTTTGCCTCGCTACAAATACTATGTGAATTTGCAAGTTTTTAAGAATAGAGGTTTGCATTAGATATGTGCATTCATTTTTGGACAGATGTAAAAATGATTTTAAAAATCCTTATTGGTTACAAACAAGCGACCCCTTTAATGGAAAAAAAATCAAATCCATGCAATACAAAAATGTAGTTGATTCTTCATACAGTTACTCTGAAGGCGCAAACGTCTTTTCTGTAGTCGGAAAAAGCTTTAGAAGTTCATATGTAGGGCCTAATATTCAATACCTTGCTGCTCAGGTAAAATGAACTAAGTAGTCTTGTCGGTATGGCGAACCCCTTACAAAATGTTAGAAACAGAAATTTTAACTTGAAAAATGTTTATGTTGCTATGTAGCATTCTTTATACTTTATGTAAAACAGAGACTCCTACATTACAATGCAAAGTCTAAAAAAAAAATCCAAAAGATTTTGCATGACCTCTCCATGCCGGCGAGGTTTTGAAAATCAGGCCCTTACACTTTTTAGACGGGAAAGGCTTGTTAAATTAACTTTTAAACTTCAATAACAACTTAGCATTATCCTTGTCAGTTAATTGATTCCTGTGTCAGCCAATACGTTATAAGTTTCACTTTTGTTATTTGCCAATCCTGACCCCATAAAAAAAAGAAAAAAAAATGAAAGAAAATATATTTTGTGCTGCTGCTGCTGCTGCTGACTTGTAGTACTAATATTGGCTTTTACTTTGATTTATTAAAAGGGACATGAAACCCCAAAAAATGTATTTCATGATTCAGATAGAACATACATTTTTAAACAATTCCAATTTACTTCTATTATTTAATTTGCTTCCTTCTCTTGTTATACTTTGCTGAAAGGTTTATCTAGGTAAGCTCAGGGGCAGCAGAGAACCTAGGTTCTAGCTGTTAATTGGTGGCTAAAAAAAACACTAAGGAAAGAGGCACCAATGGTGCAGATCAATGATGAATCTTATATGTAGCTGATGTAGGATGAACACATGGTACTCACTTGTATATAAGGCAATAAGTTATGCCCATAGAAACGAGCTGGATTTCTACAGCAGTCCAGCTAGCTGATCATAAAGGCAGCTCTCTAACGGCATCCAATAAAAGGCAATCTGTTAGAAAAAGACAATAGATAAAGGCGCCAATGGTGCAGATCAATGGTGGATCTTGAAAACTTGTAACAGGGGGTGAACACAGGATACTCACATGTATAGAAGGCAATCAATTATGCCTATAGAGACAGGCTGGATTTCTACAGCAATCCAGCTGGCTGATCCAAGGTAGCTCCAAAATACAGTGGGTTATCAAACCCAAACTGTATATCCACAAGATGTAAGGGTAGGATACTGGGGTAAGGGATTCTCACTCTAAAAGTAGCGTAGCAATAGACCATACACAGCACTTAGAGTAGGTAAAGTTAAAAACAAATTTATTAAAAAAAGTTATAAAAATATACCACTCATATTAGTGCCAATAAAAGTTATGGCTAGTGGAGAAACAGTGCAACGCGTTTCTCAGTTAGACTGTTTCCTCAGGCATGTTTCTCATCAGTTATTTACATCCTTATATAGGGCTACGCTACTAATAACCCCAATGACCAACCTCCAACAATTAGGACAGGCAGGACCAATCAGAACCCGTCATTTGTGCACACACCCCCCTACTGCAATATGCTATGTGATATATGCACTTATATGCGCATGTGGGATCCAATATATTGGACGCACCTGCAGAAAGGTTCGACTCAGATGGGGTGAACATCAGAGGAATGTAATTAAAAAATCCCCTAAACACAGTGTCTCCAGACACTGCTGTCCTAAGAGCATTAGAGGTAGGTGACAGTTTAAGATCACCCCACTAGAAAGTGTCCTCAGTAGTCATCATTATAAAAGATTTATTCGACTTAGACAAAGGGAGACATATTGGATCTTCAATTTCCAAACACTTTTCCCGATGGGGCTAAACAAAGTCATAGATTCGGCTGCGTTTGTTTAGTTCAGTCATTTGAGGCCTCTAGACAACTATAAGGTTACATTTCTTGTTACATTGTTAGAATGTATTATCCTTGTTTTATATATAAGTTGTGATGCACATTTGAAGTTTTATGATGGTTGTTTACCCAGATAGGTACACTATTTGGGGTACGGGTCTCTCTATTTGTACACCAGAGTTTGGTGGCAACCCCCCTGCTGCTGGGAATTTTTATTAAAATAATTGTTTTTTATTAATTTTATTATATACATATCTTCATATTCCCTATTAACTTCATTTTGGTCATTTATAATAATGTTGAAGTGAGTTGTTGCCCTACTGCTATTAATGGTATGTATAAGTTCTATATGTAGTCGTTCATCAATATATATTTTTTTTATTTTTGCATTATATTCACCCCCTGCGCTTAATAACCTTATTTGGCATCATCATACACTCACTAGAGTAAGATTAGACCTAAGGAGGCCTAACACTTTTTTAGATTAATAATATAGGTCACATACATTATTAGCATACACTTGCACTCATTTTAGGTATCTTATATACAATTTTAGGTATTCCCTATATCTTATATATTTGTTATTCCCCACTATAATAATAACTTAATAGTACACTCATGTCATCTCCCAAGTGTGGGTATTATTGCAGATTATTCCCCCATTATGAGATAGTTAATGCACTTCTATATTTCCCTATTTGCCATATATGCACATTATCACTTATCACATAGGCATATAGTAGGTATTCACCTACCACCATTATCATCTTTTTATATATCTTTATATACGGTTATCACCTGTACATTTATCAACCAGCCACTTGTTATAACTTGAGCTCTTTTTATACATTACACATGCAGTCACGAGGCCACACATTATAATAGTTTATATATTAGATCAATTTATTGTTTATGTGTTAGAGAATTGGCTGCTTAATAAGACACTTCAACACGATAGTGCGATTATAGATAAGGGGTGCGGGTTGCTCAACATGTGTCATGGTTTGTTTACATGGGTGACGTAATTGTCGTCACATCATATTGGGACCAATTGGGCCACATGTTTGGACTGGGGAGGGCGTTCACTTTAACATATGCTTTAGCAATGGCCCGATCATGGGTGTTGTCCGATAACGTGACTCTGATTGGCCGCCAGACCACAGCGGCATAAGATACTATTGGTCGGGGAGCCGTGAATCGCCTTGCTTCCGGTGCCTTCCGATACTAGTTGATTGACAATTGTTTAGACCTATCAGATAGCCATGTACACGGTCCTCTCTGAGAACAGTTGATTGATGGAGCTATAGACCTATCAGGTTGCAGCATTTACGATCAGAGGCAGTTATATATATTTAAGTCAAAGGAATTACGAGACCAGTACTGCAATACGGATTCAACATACATATGTTAGACACATATTGATGAGACTTATACATTTTATTAAAACACTGTATTGGCCATACGTTTACTATAATAATATTGCAGCGGGGGGGGCGTGCACAAATGATCCTGCCTGTCCTAATTGTTGGGGGTTGGTCATTGGGGTTATTAGTAGCATAGCCCTATATAAGGATGTAAATAACTGATGAGAAACATGCCTGAGGAAACAGTCTAACTGAGAAACGCGTCGCACTGTTTCTCCACTAGCCATAACTTTTATTGGCACTAATATGGGTGGTATATTTTTATAACTTTTTTAATAAATTTGTTTATCCCAAAGTTTAAAGAGTTATAGTTAGTTGTAGTAGGTGGCGCAAACCAAGTTGCTATTCCCAATGTGTCTTACTGTAAATATGTGTGATAATATGTGGGCTCAATATATGTTAATGTTTTGATGAGTACTATTTTATATTCTCTTTCGGAAAAAAATTGGATGTCGAAACTTGTTTAAGAAATAAATATGATCCTTTATTTGATTATGGTAAATTTACCCAATACTAGTGATGCTAAAAGTACAATTAAACAAAAATTATTGCAAATTCCTTCAAAGTTTAAAAAAATGACACCGGTGTCTCTATGTATAAGAATGTACGTAATTTTCTAAAAAATATAAAAAATTAAATTAAAATAATATCATTGAAATCTTGCAATTTATACAGTTATAGGTTTATCACAAGTTGTAATTTCTAACAAAATGTTTGAAAATACAGTATTATAGTGGATAAGACAATAGTTGCTGTATAGTTCATATAGGATACTTTGTTTCAAGTTCAGCTGTGCAATTGAGATCTTATCTTAGGTAACTATATATCAAATGTAGAGGTATGTTGGTGCGATTTTTATCACACTGTGATAAGTATACAAATTAGTACCTTGAAGTGTATCTGTTTGATATCACTTTTGTGAGATGATTGTGGTTAAATAAACGCCGCTATGCCAATGATTTGCTTAGGTTTCTAGATCAAGCTGGTGGCAATTCTATATGAGCTGCTGGCGGTTAAATAAATGCTGCTTTGGTTTCCTCTTGTTAGGTGGGCTGATCTGTTTGCTGCAAGAAAATTCACTTTTATATGAATGCTTGTGTAGTTGCTCTGGTATCAATGCGTTTCGGCTGGACAGCCTTTTTCAAGATTTTTCAAGATCTTGAAGAAGGCTGTCCACCCGAAACGCGTTGATACCAGAGCACACCTGCACAGGATCTGAGAAGACAAAGAGAATACCAGCTATACCCTGTTGAAATATTCAAGTTCCCACTTAGCGGCATATATTTAACCGCAAAGATCACATTGATAACTAGAATTCCTTTTTCTACTTATACTACAAACTTTCTACTTATCCCACAACCACATTTCAGTACCCAGATCGGTCACTGACCAACATCTAAGAAACCTGGGAACAACGGACCGGAGAGGCACGCAAATATTCCACATCAGGAGGTTATCCAACAACCATACCATAGTGATCGGTCACTTACCGACAGACAAGCCACAGAAAAGAAAAAACGGAGATACTTAAAAAACATCAGCAAACAGTTAGCACCTAACCGCAACGAAGATCCCACCAAGAAACCCTTAAGAGCACGATCGGTCACTGACCGACAAAGGACAAGATAACAGAGCGGCCACGGCAACTACACAAGCATTCATATAAAAGTGAATTTTCTCGCAGCAAACAGATCAGCCCACCTAACAAGAGGAAACCTAAGCGGCATTTATTTAACCGCCAGCAGCTCATATAGAATTGCCACCAGCTTGATCTAGAAACCTAAGCAAATTATTGGCATAGCGGCGTTTATTTAACCGCAATCATCTCACAAAAGTGATATCAAACAGATACACTTCAAGGTACTAATTTGTATACTTATATCACAGTGTGATAAAAATCGCACCAACATACCTCTACATTTGATATATAGTTACCTAAGATAAGATCTCAATTGCACAGCTGAACTTGAAACAAAGTATCCTATATGAACTATACAGCAACTATTGTCTTATCCACTATAATACTGTATTTACAAACATTTTGTTAGAAATTACAACTTGTGATAAACCTATAACTGTATAAATTGCAAGATTTCAATGATATTATTTTAATTTAATTTTTTATATTTTTTAGAAAGTTACGTACATTCTTATACATAGAGACACCGGTGTCATTTTTTAAACTTTGAAGGAATTTGTAATAATTTTTGTTTAATTGTACTTTTAGCATCACTAGTATTGGGTAAATTTACCATAATCAAATAAAGGATCATATTTATTTCTTAAACAAGTTTCGACATCCAATTTTTTTCCGAAAGAGAATATAAAATAGTACTCATCAAAACATTAACATATATTGAGCCCACATATTATCACACATATTTACAGTAAGACACATTGGGAATAGCAACTTGGTTTGCGCCACCTACTACAACTAACTTTAGGGTGAGAATCCCTTACCCCAGTATCCTGCCCTTACATCTTGTGGATATACAGTTTGGGTTTGATAACCCATTGTATTTTGGAGCTACCTTGGATCAGCCAGCTGGATTGCTGTAGAAATCCAGCCTGTCTCTATAGGCATAATTGCTTGCCTTCTATACATGTGAGTATCCTGTGTTCACCCCCTGTTACAAGTTTTCAAGATTCACCATTGATCTGCACCATTGGCGCCTCTATCTATTGTCTTTTTCTAGTTAATTGGTGGCTGCCTGTATATATTGATTGTGATTGGCTCACCGATGTGTTCAGTTAGAAACCAGTAGTGCATTGCTGCTCCTTCAACAAATGATTCCAAGAGAAAGAAACAGATTAGATAATAGAAGTAATTTAGAAAGTTGTTTGAAATTGTATTCTCTATCTGAATCATGAAAGAACATTTTTGGGTTTCATGTCCCTTTAAAGGGACATTATACACTCATTTTTTCTTTGCATAAATGTTTTGTAGATGATCTATTTATATAGCCCATAAAGGTTTTTAAAAAAAATAAATGTATAGTTTTGCTTATTTTTAAATAGCATTGCTCTGATTTTCACACTCCTAACCAAGCCCCAAAGTTGTATGTGAATACTGTCAGCTACCTTCTCCAGCTTGCTCCTGTTTGTGTAAAGGGTCTTTTCATATGCAAAAGAAGGGGGAGGGGAGAGTGTCTTATTTACCACTTGCAGTGGGCTTTCAAACTGCCTTTTCAACAGAGCTAAACGGACAGCTTCTAAGTAAGTTTTTAAACAGTTTTATACTGGATTTTTATATCAGTATCTGTGCATCTTATTCTTTATAGTAGTGTCTTTTACATGCAGTTATATGAAAATGAGTGTATACTGTCCCTTTAAGTTGAAGCTGCTGTCCAGCTGCTCCTCTGGTGCCTTAAATACGTTCCCCATAGAAAGTAGCAGATAAAGGGATATTCATTAACAAATTCCAACAGGCACTAAATGGACGAAACTAAAGAATTTTCTTTACAAATTTTTCCCAGATAAATCTTTTGTCAGTGAACATAACTTTACCAATCGAATAATAAAAATATTGTTTTTCTTTGAGTGAATTAAAACATAATGGGCTCGATTACAAGGGGTGAGCAAAAATGCAATAACGTGCAAATATGTCTCGACCATCAACCTTATTTGCACATCCTAATTTTGTTCCTCATATTAATATCTTGAGAAGTGTACATTGCTCTTGTAAGGGGTGGCCAACTAAAGTCCTAAAGCACCACCAACAGTCCTGGTTTTAATTTTTCCCTGCAAATAAACACACAGCACAAGTTCTGATGCTTTATTTTAGAGAATAATAAAGCCAAGACTGATGGTGGTGCTTTAGGACTGGAGTTGGCCACCCCTGCTCTAGTACAAAGTACTTTGTGCTAGTGCAATGTCTATCAGTGGCACAATGAAAACATAAAAAAAAATCCCCATCTTCCTAATAATGTCATAACTATCAGGCTTTACCTACCAATGTTAACCCCAAAACTACCACAGTCCCCACTACTACCAACCCTCGCACCAAAGCAATCCCACTTAAATAAATCCTTAAACGACCATAGACCCCAACTGCCATAATCATTGTAATCATTAAAGGGACGCTAAAGTCAAAATGAAACTTCAGATAGAGCATGCAGTTTTATGAGACTTTCCAATTTACTTCTATAAACAAATTTTGCACATTCTTTTTATATACACAATTTTGGAGGCACCAGCTCCTACTGAGCATGTGAACTAGTTCATAGATTATACATATTCTAGTCTGTGATTGGCTAATGGCTGGATAATAGGGAATAAAATCAATTTGGCAGAAAAAAACATCATCTTTTTATTATGCACTTGATAATTATGCAATTCTACTGTATATAGTGGTCCTTTAACTTCTAAACTTTCATAACCTCAGCAATAATAACCACTACATTTTCATAAAAGACACCCGCTATAAAAATCACCAATATTCCATCCTAAATTGTCCATAACCCTTACTGCAATAAACTCCTCAACTGCCAAGATCCTCTGACACAAAGGACCCATAAATTACTAAAAATAATAAAAGATACAACAAAAAATCATTGCCACCAAAATAAAAATAAAACCTGTAGAAAAATAAAAACACTGTATTGTTTTAGCCATCCAATGTCTACTCTTCTCAGGCAAAATCTTCATCCATGCAATGACAGGTTCCTCTTCTTATTGTCCCTCATCACATCCTGGGTTTTTTATTCCTTTTTCCTGATACAAAGTTGCATTTTTTCCCCCTGTGGGCTGATTTAAAGGGACAGTAAACACCATGAGATTTTTTTAAAAAATATTTAGTTATGTGTAATGAAACAACTTTGAAATATTTTTTTTATTATTTATTTTGCCCCTTTTATCTAATTTTATTCTAAAAATTGAGGATTTTATCATTCTCAGAACTTGATATGCAACATGTTTACTTCTCAGTGCTAACCCTGCTACATGTGTTTATCTAATTGGCTATAAATAATAACAGATGCTAAACAAGGTGTTACATAATAACATTATGACTGTGGCTAGCCTTGTTGCCTGCAGACTCAAGCCCAGATTGGCTTCTCCAAATAAGGGAAATCATGGGTGGAGTTTGACAACTGAAAAACAATTGCAATAAAATTATATGAATTTATTTTAACAGCTTTAAATATGCTAATTTATAGCAGCACAATAAAAATGTCTTGTAACTGCAAGCTGTTTACTGCTCCTTTAATTTAATTTATCAAATAAGAAAGGTAACTGACACTATTAATTGATTTAAAAATCGAAATCAGCCAATATAAATGTCATGTAAACCAAACAGGATTAGGCATTAGTCTTATTGGTTGATTTGAAAATACAAATATATCACCATGTGCATTAGCTTTTATATGGAATAAGATTGCTGTCAAAAAAGGCACAGGTGTCTGATTCTTATAATTGTACATAAATTATGACATACAAATACAAATCTAACTTGACAAATACAATTATTTTTTATTTTATGTTTAGTTTTTAAAAAAAATACAAATCTGTCAAAACACTGTGAAAAGTGGATGCTAGTTCCCGATTTGCTAAAGGACTTGTGATGTCACAGCACTCACTTCTGCAGTGTTCCTCCTGGGAACTAGGTGCTGTTTTGTTTCAATTAAACGTAGACAAATGGCTGAGACAACCCCAGCATATCAGCATCTCTTCAATAAACATTGTACGTCATATCACATGAATCATTTTTGGAACACCAGTCTTGGTGAAGTAAAGCGACAATAATCATTTTTTCTTGCAATGATTTAAAAACATTGAAAGACTACTACGCCCAATGACTGCTTCTTTCCTTATGAATCCTTTTCTAAAATGTATTTTAACACCCTAGGCCATATAGTGTATTATTTAAATACAATTAACTCCTACTGGAGTATGTTTATTATTATTGAATGTTATTATTTGTCTGCCTAATTTTGATGCTGTGTTGTAACAATAACCATATGCCCAGAATGTGTTCCAGAGACTGGAATTGTCAATAAAGGGCTATATTAAAAGTGCAGCACTAATTTATCGTGCCCCCGCAAACGGGAACATTTGTCATTACAAGTGGCTGGTTATTGCTACTACTGCAAGCTTGCTGTAGCAATTAGCACTTAGAAAATTAACTAGAGATCAGATCTCTGGTTAATTTTATAAATGTCTTCTAAATACCCCAAAAATCAAGTGTAATATATTTTATTAAAAAATAAAGATAGTAGCATCTTTTTTTAAATATAGTAACTGCAGTTATATTGGGTTAAAAGTAAGGGGAAAAATGCACAGAAAAGTGCCTTTACATTGTGTTCTATGGGAACTGTGTGTCCACTGTAAATATATATGTATATGCATATATATATATATATATACAGGGAGTGCAGAATTATTAGGCAAATGAGTATTTTGACCACATCATCCTCTTTATGCATGTTGTCTTACTCCAAGCTGTATAGGCTCGAAAGCCTACTACCAATTAAGCATATTAGGTGATGTGCATCTCTGTAATGAGAAGGGGTGTGGTCTAATGACTTCAACACCCTATATCAGGTGTGCATAATTATTAGGCAACTTCCTTTCCTTTGGCAAAATGGGACAAAAGAAGGACTTGACAGGCTCAGAAAAGTCAAAAATAGTGAGATATCTTGCAGAGGGATGCAGCCCTCTTAAAATTGCAAAGCTTCTGAAGCGTGATCATCGAACAATCAAGCGTTTCATTCAAAATAGTCAACAGGGTCGCAAGAAGCGTGTGGAAAAACCAAGGCGCAAAATAACTGCCCATGAACTGAGAAAAGTCAAGCGTGCAGCTGCCAAGATGCCACTTGCCACCAGTTTGGCCATATTTCAGAGCTGCAACATCACTGGAGTGCCCAAAAGCACAAGGTGTGCAATACTCAGAGACATGGCCAAGGTAAGAAAGGCTGAAAGACGACCACCACTGAACAAGACACACAAGCTGAAACGTCAAGACTGGGCCAAGAAATATCTCAAGACTGATTTTTCTAAGGTTTTATGGACTGATGAAATGAGAGTGAGTCTTGATGGGCCAGATGGATGGGCCCGTGGCTGGATTGGTAAAGGGCAGAGAGCTCCAGTCCGACTCAGACGCCAGCAAGGTGGAGGTGGAGTACTGGTTTGGGCTGGTATCATCAAAGATGAGCTTGTGGGGCCTTTTCGGGTTGAGGATGGAGTCAAGCTCAACTCCCAGTCCTACTGCCAGTTTCTGGAAGACACCTTCTTCAAGCAGTGGTACAGGAAGAAGTCTGCATCCTTCAAGAAAAACATGATTTTCATGCAGGACAATGCTCCATCACACGCGTCCAAGTACACCACAGCGTGGCTGGCAAGAAAGGGTATAAAAGAAGAAAATCTAATGATATGGCCTCCTTGTTCACCTGATCTGAACCCCATTGAGAACCTGTGGTCCATCATCAAATGTGAGATTTACAAGGAGGGAAAACAGTACACCTCTCTGAACAGTGTCTGGGAGGCTGTGGTTGCTGCTGCACGCAATGTTGATGGTGAACAGATCAAAACACTGACAGAATCCATGGATGGCAGGCTTTTGAGTGTCCTTGCAAAGAAAGGTGGCTATATTGGTCACTGATTTGTTTTTGTTTTGTTTTTGAATGTCAGAAATGTATATTTGTGAATGTTGAGATGTTATATTGGTTTCACTGGTAAAAATAAATAATTGAAATGGGTATATATTAGTTTTTTGTTAAGGTTGCCTAATAATTATGCACAGTAATAGTCACCTGCACACACAGATATCCCCCTAAAATAGCTATAACTAAAAACAAACTAAAAACTACTTCCAAAACTATTCAGCTTTGATATTAAAGAGTTTTTTGGGTTCATTGGGAACATGGTTGTTGTTCAATAATAAAATTAATCCTCAAAAATACAACTTGCCTAATAATTCTGCACTCCCTGTATATATATATATATATATATATATATATTAATGTGTTAATATCTGTATATACACAGATTACACATAAATATATATATGTACTGTATATAGTCATATACATATATATGTATATTTGCTGCCCATCACTGCGCTACTTACCCCCTTCACTGTGCTAGGTTCTCATTCTGTGGCATGAGAGCGAGGCTACCATTGGAGTCTATGGAAACACGCTCTTGTGAGTGCAATGCTTCCCAGCAATGCGAACATGACCTCTCGTTCACATTGTGCTCAACTTTTAATACCAGAGCAGATTAGCATGTGCTGGTATTACTCAGTGGAGCACAAATATCTCTTTCGTGAAAGCGATATATAGTGCTCCCCTTGTAATCTGGCACATTATGGGGTATGTGTAAGAGCTTGGTGCTGTAATCTGTATAATAAGATATCAGACATCCCAACTCTCCCTGAAGTTCAGGGAGTCTCCCTGATTGTAATAGTGGCTCCCTGATGCCAGCAAATGGAGTGCAATCTCCCTGAAACTCCAAGTACTATGATCCAATGTGGCCCAAATCTGGAAAAGGGTTTCTTTAAGGGATGCCTTTAGTTGCTGGGACATTATAGAACCCTTAAAGCATCAGTAACCAAAAAGCATCAGAACCCCCCCCACACACACACACACACATACACACACACACACACACTGATTTTAATCAAATAAAACACAAATACTACCTTATTTACTGCACGTAATTAAACTTCTAAAATATTTAATCATTCAACAAGCGTACGATCACTGGAAAATAGGTTTGTTTTATGTGGCTGTGCAATAAACGTAGTTTTTTTATTGTGACTTTAGTGGGAAGCTACTTTAATGATAAGTCGCTATCTTATTTAGGGTTTCAAGGTGTCTAATATATAAATGGGAGGGGGTGGGGTGGTGGCACAGTAGCAGGAGAAGCCACCTCCCTGAAATGAGTTTTTGCAGGTTGGGATGTCTGAGATATGGATAAGTCTAAATTATACAATTACTATCAAATGGGTGTGTTTTTATTGCAGTACTGAGTGGGCTGAGCAGTTGAACAGTAGGTCATCAATACTCTGGTAACCTATTTGCTTGCTCTGCTGCCAAGTTTTCCTGGAATTATTTTTTAAATATTGGTAACTATGATGCTGGCATCTAAGGGGGTGCTAAAATATACTTTATAAGGTAACAAGGGACATTGCGCAACTCAATCAACTATGCATTGCTTTAAAATCATTGCAGGAAAGATAATGTTTGCTGTCCCATTAAATAGAATACCCTACGTATATGGACCATCGTGTAACTTACAAAATAGGTACTTATTCTCAAAATGAAGAGTTTAACAGTGACATTCTAGTATACACAAAATGCTTCTTTGTTAAATAATTGTATTTTAAACAAATCTGCCCTTTTTCTTTTTCTTTTTACATCCCCTTTTAAACCAATCTGAAAGTGTTTTTGCACATATTTCCCTATCACCAGTAAGCTCATGTTTAGGAATAGCTTGGGAATACACAGCTGTTTGATTTTAATCAGGGAGGAAACATATATTGCAAATGTAGAATTAATTTAAATATAAAATATTCTAATAAAATATATTTTTGTAGAATGGACCTTTAATTATCATGATCACCAGATTTAGCCTGGTCATATGAAAAAGTGGTATAGTTAATTCAAACCCCTTTGTTATTGCTTAGCTACATTTTAATTAGGAATCTACGACATAATATTTAATTAAGATTACTTTCACATGTTCTTATTTTTACATGAGAATTAAACAATATCTGCACCTTTCTGTGCAGAGATGTAAATAAAAGGGTAATAATTTACCATATGACTTTAAACTAGATTTTTTAACAGTTCTCCTAAGTCCTTAGTTAGAGAAGTGGAGATTTTTTACTCTATATTTTCCTCCCTGAACTATCTAAGTTGAAGGGCATCCAAAGAGCTATCGCCATTTTCCTCCATTCCCTGCTGTGTATTTGCTGCTGCAAATGACCTGGTTATATTGAGCCACACATGAATATATGCAATCAGCACTCTTTCCTCCGTAGCTTCCAACTACTTTCTTTAACCTTTTACCCTGTCTTTTTATGTTGCTAACATTTCATCTTGCAGGTTGGTATATGTGCTGTATAACAATCTTAAACTTTCTCAGAGTGTGTGCTACACCATTTGCTGACATTTAAATCTGCTAACATTTCTTGTGCAGTACAATGCAACATATAAATGTATTAACTATGTTCAGTATTATTATATTGATCATTATTTTGCCTATGCTCATGGTAGTACCACTATAATTACAGTTTCATTGAATATTTAATGTTCAATTTTGTTTTTCAAAATCCTATACAATTTTGAATTCCGCCCCAAATAATAGCCAAACGAGAATCCTCTTGTTTCCAAGTAGGTATCTCATGCCCTATATATACTGTATATTACACAAATCATGAGATTGAGATTTTTTTATGAGAGTCACCAAGCACATATCTTTGATGTCTATTAAAGGGCCACTAAAGTTAAAGTTTCCTGATACAGATAGAGCATGCAATTAAAAAAAAACATTTAAATATGCTTCCATTATAAAAGCATGTATATTCTTATTATTTGCACACTTTCTGAGGCTCTATCTCCTAATGAGAAGGTGCAAAAACACACAGCATATTCGTATTTGCATTTTGTGATTGGCTGATTGCAGTCACATGATACAAGGGGAGGAAAACTGAAAACGCACAGCATGTATTTATGAATCAAGCAGCTAAGTTGGTAGGAAGTAAGGACATCAGTTTTAAGGCACTTGCTATAACATACTTTATATTATTGTTTAAAAATATCACAAGTAAAGTATTAATTGAACAATACAGTGCATGTTTAAGCATACAATATATGGATATAGAAATAGAAAAAGTGAGTCCTTTAAATACATTTAGACAAAGACAATAGCACGCTTGGTAATTTAGAGAATAGTTGTTATCTTTAAAGATGATGTTTTCATCATCTGGAAAAAGAACAATAGTTTAGCTAAAGTCTTTTTTGATCATCTTAATGAGAAACCCCTGGGGTTCATTTTTGACTGTAAAATAAGTTAAACAAAATGTGATTTGTTTGGATTTAGAAATAGAGATGATTAAGAATAATATAATTACTAGAAACTTTTTCAATACAGTTGATCAAAACACGTATCTGAATATAAGCAGTTGTCATGATAAAAAATGGTTAGACAATATCCCAAGAGGATAGTTTATTAGAATGAAGAAAAACTGTACAGAAAATTATCATTTTTGCTCTCAGACTGCAGTCTTGAAACAAAGATTTTGTAAGAGAAAGGTTTTAATAATGAAAAATTAGATGGAGATATGACATAAGTGTAGGAAATAGATAGGGATGATATTTTGAAAAAAGAAAAGCAGAATAGGAATAAACGATATATTAAAAGCATTAACAATACTAAAATATCAATAAGAAAAACATTATAGATGACTCAGACCAGCTATTAACTGTTTATAGTGAAGGTAAAACTACTATTAATGCAGTTTTAATTAAATAATTAATGGTATTTGTTATTACAGGACCCATATTTGTGGAAAAATCTTGTTGACTGGAAATAAAATTATGTGTAAGAGGAGCAGAATTTTAAAATTTATTTTAGCATCCTCAGATATAACAAAAAAGGTTAAAAATTGGAATCTTAAGAAAAAGAAATTGGAACAATGGTCAGAAAGTAATACACTTCAGTGGTACCAACAACCAATTATTGGCTGGCATGTTTGTGGCAAGTGGGAATAAAGTTTTTGCCAAAAAAATCACTGATCTTTAAAAATAGACAAAATAAGAATTTTGAGATACAAAGCTTTATTAACTGTGAGACCAAATATGTAAAATATTTGTTAAAATGCACATGTAATTTGTTTTATGTAGGGCGTACTGCTCACAGTTTGAAAAAGCACATCTAGGAACATCTTTATAATATCAAAATTGTGTATCTTAAAGGGATAGTTAACCCAAATATTTTCTTTCATGGTTCAGATAGAGCATGCAATTTTAAGCAACTTTCTAATTTACTTCTATTATCAATTTTTCATTGTTCTCTTGATATCTTTATTTGAAGAAGCAGGAATGAAAGCTTTGGAGCCGGCCTATTTTTGGTTCAGTACCCTGGATAGGGTTTGCTGATTGGTGGCTACATTTAGCCATCCAATCAGCAAGAGCAACACAGGTTCTTAACAAAAAATGGGCCAGCTCCAAAGCTTTTATTCCTGCTTTTTCAAATAAAGATACCAAGAGAACGAAGAAAATTGATAATAGGCGTAAATTAGAAAGTTGCCTAAAATTGCATACTCTATCCAAATAATGAAATAAAATTTGGGTTTAGTATCCCTTTAAGCACTCTGTGTCTTGTCATTTTGGCCAGGTGAATCGTAGAAATAACAAAGAACACATGTTTCTGGGAATTGAGCATATTACATACAATAGAAGAAGGGGGGCAGGGAAAAAGGAAATTTGTTTGATTCTACAATTGGAAACGTTGTTTCCGAAGGGACAAAATGAGAATTTTGATTTGGTATCTTTCTTCTGAAAACTATTTCTTGTAATGTTTTGGTATTTTTGTAATACTACATTTATTGTTGGATTACCGTAACGCATAACACTTTTTTATTTACACCACACAATATATTTATTGTCAGCTCAATACATTTTTATGTTTGGTCCATCAGTGATCCTGAGCCATCTGGACCCACTGATATTCCTCTAAGCACTCCCCTGTTTTAGTATTTGTTATTGACCTTTTCCAGCGATGCCCCTATTTTCTCGTATTCTAATTATTTGTGCATTAGGATCAGCAGCCTGAAAGGTTCTTTTTTTATAGACGTGATTTTTCTATTGAAGTAATAATTTTTTTAATTGAAGGGGCTCTCTACTTTTATCTATCTATCTATCTATCTATCTATCTATATATATATATATATATATATATATATATATATATATATATGTATATGAATTTAAAGATTGGTTATGGGCGCAAGAACAGGGCTTAAAACTGAAAGTTATTCAGTTTGTATCAACAATACTATACAATAAAAAATGATAAAATGCAATAAAATATTATATAATAAAGTCTTAAAATATGTGTATATATGCATAAAAGTTGATATAATAACAAGTCCAGTGATAATAGTCCTAGCAACAATCTAGAAAAGTTCCCACATGAAAGAAATTCTTCTAAAAAACATGCTCCCAGTAAGTTGGTGTGCCCAAAATGACCAATAAGGATAGATGAACTTCCTACTTACAAAAAACTACCTCAATCAAAATGAGGTAAGTGCCGCACAGATTCTCAAGTAGTTGGCTCTCTAGTCATTGACTCCTCCCCACAGGTAGATCTGCTTTCTTCAATGCCCCTTGTAGAAAGATTTCCTCTTTGCTTATTCTCTCAAAATAGTCGCAATCCTTTTATCAGCTTTTCTCAGTTCAGCTGCAATGTGTCTCTCTCCTAGTCAGAAACAATCTGGGGGCTCTCTCTCTCTCCACCTAGCAGCCAATACAAATCAGATAATTTTTATTTCAGTGTATAGTATCATATGCATGTGTTTTCCTAGTAATGTACTCAAAGTGTTTAGAGTATTTTGACACAGTCTCACCACCTTTTAGTCCATGAGCTAAAACTCTGTGGGAAAAAATATTTAGAGGATAAGACAGACCTAAAAAGAAAATTTCAGCCACCTCATGGAACACCCCTGTTCAGCCAACAAGCAAACACAGGGAAACGCATTTCACAATATGCCTTGAACTTAGAATTATAACTACAAATTTCACATTTTTTGTACAGTATTTTATTTATGATTCTATTGTGTACTTTAAATATGTTTTTTCCTGAGTCATTTCAATACAATTTTTACATAAAATATGATTTTTGCAGAAGAATTTCATTACAAATTCAGTTGCAAACTCCAAATCTGGATTTTACTACATCTTTTTTTATTTCAATACCTAATTTAATCGTTTATTGTAAAGTATGCATTGCATTCCCATCACATGCTTAAAAACAGGGAACAAACATTTGTGACCATTGTTCCCAAGGTAAAAACTGCCTTTAGAGAATCTTAACATGATCTTCATAGCAGTGACAGGATTTCTAAGTTAATCTCTGAAGCTCAAAAAACTTTAGATAGTCAAGCCCTAAATCTTCTGCTTTTTGGTGGAAAACCTAGCTAGCAGATCTTTTGTAGACCACCTAGCAGATCATGGTAAATAATATTGTGTATCTCCTTAATTTCTTCTGGTATTTTGTCATACTTACTCTTTACAATCACCTAGATTACGAGTTTTGCATTAGAGGCTATGCGGTGCTAATGAGCAGTTTATGCTCACCGCTCATTTACAGACAGCGCTGGTATTACGAGTTTTTACAAACCCGGCGTTAACAGACAAAAAGTGAGCGTTGAGCAAAATTTTGCTCTTTACCGCACTCCAATACCAGCGCTGCTTACGTTAGCGGTGAGCTGGTTGTGCGTGCTCGTGCACAATTTTCCCATAGGAATCAATGAGGAGAGCTGGCTGAAAAAAAGTCTAACACCTGCAAAAAAGCAGCATTTAGCTCCTAATGCAGCCCCATTGATTCCTATGGGGAAATAAAATTTATGTCTACACCTAACACCCTAACATGAACCCCAAGTCTAAACACCCCTAATCTTACACTTATTAACCCCTAATCTGCCGCCTCAGACATCGCTGACACCTACATTATACTTATTAACCCCTAATCTGCCACCCCGACATCGCTGACACCTACATTATAAATATTAATCCCTAATCTGCTGCCCCCAACATCGCCGACATCTACATTATATTTATTAACCCCTAATAGGCCGCCCCCAACGTTGCCGCCACTATTCTAAATTTATTAACCCATAAAACCTAAGTATAACCCTAACCCCCCCTAACTTAAATATAATTTAAATAAATCTAAATAAAATTCATATCATTAACTAAATTATTCCTATTTAAAACAAAGTGCTTACCTATAAAATAAACCCTAAGATAGCTACAATCTTCAAGACATCCGATGCGGAGCATCCTCTTCATCCGACGGCTAACACTGAATGAAGGTTCCTTTAAATGACGTCATCAAAGATGGCGTCCCGTCAATTCCAATTGGCTGATAGAATTCTATCAGCCAATCGGAATTAAGGTAGAAAAAATCCTATAGGTTTATGCGATCAGCCATTAGGATCGAAGTGTGGGTGGTGGGTTTTAATGTTGGGGGGGATTTGTATTTTTTTTACAGGTAAAAGAGCTGATTACTTTGGGGCAATGCCCCGCAAAAGGCCCTTTTGAGGGCTATTTGTAATTTAGTGTAAGGTAGGGTTTTTTTTATTTTGGGGGGGCTTTTTTATTTTGTTAGTGGGATTAGATTAGGTGTAATTAGTTTAAAAATGTTGTAATTTGTTTATTATAATTTAGTGGGGGGGGGTTGTACTTTAGATAATTTAATTGTATTTAATTCTATTTAATTCAGAGAAATAATTTAATTATAGTGTAGTGTTAGGTGTTAGTGTAACTTAGGCTAGGTTTTATTTTAGAGGTCAATTTGTCTTTATTTTAGCTAGTTAGTTTATTAAATAGTTAATAACTATTTAGTAACTATTCTACCTAGTTAAAATAAATACAAACTTGCCTGTAAAATAAAAATAAACCATAAGCTAGCTACAATGTAACTATTAGTTATATTGTAGCTATTTTAGGGTTTATTTTACAGGTAAGTATTTAGTTTTAAATAGGAATAATTTGTTAAAGATAGTAATTTTTATTTAGATTTCTTTTAATTATATTTAAGTTAGGGGGGTTAGGGTTAGATTTAGATTTAGGGGTTAATAACTTTAGTATAGTGGCGGCGACGTTGGTGGCGGCAGATTAGGGGTTAATAAATTTAGGTAGGTGTCGGCGATGTTGGGGATGGCAGATTAGGGTTTAATAATAATATTTAACTAATGTTTGCGAGGCGGTTTAGGGGTTAATATATTTATTTTAGTGGTGACGATGTCCGGTTTGACAGATTAGGGGTTAAAAAAGATATTTTAGTGTTTGCGATGCGGGAGGGCCTCGGTTTATGGGTTAATAGGTAGTTTATGGGTGTTAGTGTACTTTTTAGCACTTTAGTTAAGAGTTTTATGCTACGGCTTTTTAGTGTAAAACTCTTAACTACTGACTTTAAAATGCGGTACCAGTCTTGACAGGAGATGGTCTACCGTTCACTTTTTGGCAGACTCGTAATACCGGCGCTATGCAAGTCCCATTGAAAAAAGAGGATACGCAATTTACATAAGTGGATTTGCGGTATTCACAAGTCTGGCCAAAAACGTGAGCGGTACACCTGTACCTGCAAGACTCGTAATACCAGCGGGCGTTAAAAAGCAGCGTTAGGACCGGCCAACGCTGCTTTTTAAGCCAAACGCAAAACTCGTAATCTAGGTGAATGTTTGTTCAAACTACAGTGTTTTGTATCACCTGTACAAATCGAGAAAATATTCAATATAGACGGACTATGCAAAATTAGTGTGCAAATTGACATTACAAGTCCATGGAAGAGAGAAGGTTTAGCATTGCCAACATCACTCTAGCCCACCCTACACTTTCAATGAATATCAATGTAAACTATTACTGATTTAAAAAAAAATTAATGTTATAAGTTGCGTTTAAGCAAAATCTCAAATAGCACTAGCAGTGGTAGGACCAGTCAACATTGGGACACCTTGTAAGTTGGTGACTGGCTTAAGTAGAATATGGGCAAAAAAAAGATGGCAGCGGTAATTTACTCCTCTGGATCTGAGCCAGCCAGTGTGAAGGGCCGTAGAGGATTCAAAATCATGTGCCTCGCCACATATTGTTTGCTTTGGTGGTCTGTTAAGGAGTGAAATGCTGTGGTTGTTGTTCTCTGGAGCTCTTACCTGTTTTATACTCTGAGTGGTAGAGGCACAAGGACAGTCAGTCTGCACCTCCCACGATGATACTCAACAGTGGATCATGTCCGCCAGACACTTGATAAATCGACCCCTAAGACTGTGCATAAATTGACATTTCATAGGGTAAAAATTATCATTTTAAATAAGTGCATAGTTAAAGACATGAATGTGCATAAATTGACATTTTATAAAGTAAGAATGATACAGGGTGTCAAGTAAATATATATATATATATATATATATATATATATATATATGTATATGTTTGTGTGTGTGTGTGTTACTCTATTTATTGCTAAAAGATCTATGCAAATTTCAAATATTTTTTTTTAAATTTAGCTAAATATTTATAGTAATAAAAAGCTTATACATTTTCAAAAATTGAAAAGTAGTGAGATTCCTTATACTTGGGGGTAGATTTATTAATAGTCGAGAAGACATGATTCGCTGTAGTGGGGCTGTCATTCATCCCGATCGGAGCAGCGGTCTTATGAAACTTTTCAGGCAGCTTAATAAATCGATTTGGAACATAGGATTTGGAACATGGGCAGTGTAATATATATAGTGTAATATATATATTACTTCTTTAGTTTTATATCCAAATCTATCAGTGATAGATGTTGTCTTTTGTACCTGTGAGCCGATAGAACAGTTTCCACATGGATACATGTCCTGATTAACTGTTGTTATTTTTGGTCTGGGTAAATAGTGACTTTGTACCAATTGGTCTTTAATATTGGATGGCCTTTTGTATCCTGCTGATACTTTGTTTCCTACTTCTTTAATTATTACTTGATCGTTTTGAATGATATTCCAATTTGTATTAATTATATTAATCTCTTTATGTATTTGAGGACAGTAAGTGGTAATAAATCTTGGTTCAATCAGATGTGTTATTACACTTTTTTTCTGATGGTTGTAGTAATTCAGATCTATCTTTTGATAGGGCTTTATATTTGGCAGAATTTATCGCCATTTTGCTGTACCCACATTCTGATAACCTGGATGTTAATGCATTACACTTGTTTTTGTTTTGTTTATGCAGAATATGTCCATATTGTGTGACTAAGATCCCAATTTTAACATAAAAGCATAGATGTACCCGTGTTTATATGTGTTATAATTTTATGTTTGTTTACAATTTCAGGTAACATTAGTTTTACCTGGGATGGTGGAAAACACCTCTCTATTTACTCTGAGAAACTCTTTTAGCTCTCACTTCTGATGAAGGTTTCTGAAATATTAACTTCAGGATTACTTTTATCCTCAACAGTATAAGCCTTTAAATCTGTAGTAAGTAGGACCTCCCTTTCTTTCCAAGGCTTCAATAAATTAATATGGTAAATATTCACCTCCTTTCTTCTATCTGACTGCCTTTACTTTACTTGTTCTTTCAAGTACCTCATAGGGTCCCTGCCAGGTTACCAAGATTTTGTTTTCTACAGTGGGAACAAAAACTAGAACTCTGTCTCCTGATTGAAACACACAAACCATAGCATTCTTATTGTAGCTTTTCTTTTCCATGTGTCCCTTAACTATAAGAAAAATAGCTGCATTATGCTCCTGCACCTGAGAAACATGTTCAATTACGCTACAATGTGGGGTAGCCCCCTGTTCCCATGTCTCCTTAGCTATGTCCAATATACCCGTAGTTATGTCTACCTTACAATAACTCAAAGGGTGAAAAACCAGGAGATGCTTTGGGTACTTCTCTAACTGCAGATATCAAATATGACAGAAGAAAATCACAGTTTTCTCTATTTTTGTCAATTACTTCCCATAACAGTTTTTTAGATTTTATTAAATATTTTAAACAAACCATCAGTTTGTGGGTGGTAAACAGAGGTCTTTAACTGCTTAATGTTAAGGAGTTTACATAATTTCTTCGTAACCTGTGACATGAAAGGAATATCGGTCAGGATCTATTTGGGTATCCCCACCTGGCTAAACATAAGCATTCATTTTTTTAGCTATGGATTTTGTGGAGGTCATTCGCATGAGTATTGCCTCTAGTTAATGGGTAGCATAGTCTAGTATTTCAGCACATTCTAGTATTACCTAAATGTACTCATGCCCACTAGTGGACTTTACAATTGGCCCCTTAAAATCCATTGCACTAAGTTCAAATGGAACTTCTATAACAGGTAAGGGTACTAAGGATCTGTGGTAAGCAATAAATGGAGCAGTAAACAAACATTCAGGGCATGAAGTACAGTAATTTTTTTATTGCTACAAAAATACCAAGCCAGTAAAACCTTCTGAGGATTCTCTCTTTTGTCTTTTCCACCCCTAAGTGGTCCCCAAGAATATGGCTATATGCAAGATTTAACACAGTGTCCTGATAAGATTGCAGATCCAACAATTGGTTTGTAACCATTGCTCCTTTCTTTTCAACACAATACAGTAAATCATTTTCCACCTCAAGTATAAGTAAGGGGCTTATCTGGAATAACCTGTAAACCATTTCTTAGCAAGATATTATCTCTGACCACTGCCAAAGTTGGATCAGACCACTGTGCCCTTTTAAAGTTACCTGGGTTGGATTCTAAATCAGTGAATTTTGTTCTCCACTACTTGTTGGCCATTCCTCAGTTTGTTCTGGATTATGACCAACTAGTATTTTCATAGGCGGTAACTGCTTATTTACAATCACATCATTATTATCTGGTTCATCAATCAAGATATCAGAAAATTAAAATTAATTAATTAGCTGTTCTGCTGGCTCAGTAGTAGATTATCTAGCAATGGCAAATAGCCCCAAAACAATAAAGGGAAAATCCCTCCCAATTATTATATTGCGTGCTAATTTTTGTACCAAACCAATTCACCACTTTACAGAGCCACACTTGGTTTCAATAACTATCTCTGCTGTATGGTAATTATGAATTATGTATTTCTCCATGAATACATGCAATCTCTGAGTAAGATCTGTTTGTACTTTAGGAAGCAATGTGTGGTCTAAGAGGGTAACCATACTCCCTGAATCTATCTCACTTTGCCTTCTATAGACACTGAACACCAAGGGTGGCCATTCAAACAGTCACTTTTGTTTGCAGCACAAACATAATAAGAATATAATGAATATAAGTCTCTGCTATTACCCAAATTATATTCCATTGCTTCAAAATCATTAGGACAGTTCTTAGCTATATGACCAGTCTCTATGCATTTAAAACATTTTATAGCAGACAGAGTCACTTTTGAGTTTCATCCAGCCTCACAAACTATTTCTCTCTCCAAGTAAAATTTCTAGGATTCCTCTGCTCATCATCAGATCCCCTCCTTCCTGGAACAGTCTCACCAGATTTAGAAGGGCTCTGGTACTGCAGGCTCCGGGTCTCTCTTGGATGGAGTAATGCAAAGTATCTCTCCACGAGTTCCACCCGCTGGTCAGTTGTTTGGGGGTTACCCTGACTGACACACCAGCAAAGGGCAACTGGTAAGTTCCTCAAGAATTAATTCATCACTTGTAGCTCTACAACAACACCAGCTGAATTGGTCTCAGTTTCAGCTACTTTCTGTAAAGATGTATCAAGATAAATATCTGAGACCTGCCTGTCTTATCCTTGCTGTAATTCCAGGCATCAAACCTCTGGGCATGAACTGCATTTGTCCTTCCCAGGTGTGCCAAGATTTCTGACTTTAAATTGTTGCAGTTTTTAGCTTGCTCTGGATACAAATCATAGTAAACTTTATGTGGTTCTCCACTCAGGAATGGAGCAAGTAAACACGGCCACTCAGTCACAGGCCAGCCTTCCCTCTCAGCAGTTCACTCAAATGTCATCAGGTAAGCCTCTACATTGTCTGTAGCCACCATCTGCTGCAGGTAATTACTCAGGCCATACACTCTGGAACCTTGCGGCGCTCCTGCCGCACTCCCAGACAGCCTCTCAGCCAGGCTCTGGATTTCCTGACATATGGCATGAGTGTCCCTTTGCTACTCCTCTTTTATCAAACAATGTGTCTCTGCATGTGAAGCTGTTAGCTGCTTAATCAGGGTATCTGTATTTCATATCAGACTTAGCACCAGTTATTTTTTACTTAGCAACAGTTCTTGTAAAGCTGCAAGGTTACCTTGCGGTGTAACATTGGTCTCAGTATTGCCTCTGTTTATTTCTTGCTGCACCGCTGCAGATTGGATCTGAGATTTTACAACATCTTCCATTTTTGAAAATTGTCTCTTTTCTGCTTTACAGACTTATCAGTGTGCCGCCTGATACTCCACCAAACGTTACATACATACCTCTCTCCTTGGGTATTTGCTTACCTGATAAAAAATAATGTCTTCTGAAGGGAAGAGTCCACAGCTGCATTCATTACTTTTGGGAAATACAGAACCTGGCCACCAGGAGGAGAAGCCCAGGTAACTGCACATTAGATACACCGCCAGCAAAGTCGAACTAGAGACCACTCAGTCCCAGAGTCCGTTGAGCTCAAACAGCCTCTGAGGAGTCAGCCCCACGGGTCACAACTCCCATGAAGGTACCCGGCCATAAGACAAGGACCGCTATCTGTCCCCAAAAAGGAGAACAGATTCCCAGGGAAAATCCAAAGGATCATTCCACACGGCTCAACAAACATAGAACAACCCAAGGTTGTCTACGATAGCAGTGCCCAGGGAGACGACCTCCCTAGAAACACAAGGACCTAATAAAAAAGAGATCCATACACAGGGAAACACGTCCCAAAAAGGACTCGAGGGACACCTGATCCAGTTACATACCCTAAGGTACTCTAGAAAAACAAGAGTTCTCAATTGCCACGGATCAGATCGAAACCTGCATTCTGAGACAGCAGCAATAGGATAACTATCCCAGCAGTTAGGAAAGAGCTCTCCAAGAGAATACCAAACCATTTGAACATGAACTCTCAATGACCAGCTTCCAAGTAGGAAAGCTGACTCAATCATCGCGAAACCCAAACCACCGAAAGGCGCTCTAAAGCCTGCTAGCACACATTCAAAGTGCAAATAGCTGTAGCTGGTTTCAAACTGCTAACCTTCCAAATGCTCACAGCCCTCCGAATACCAGTCTCCAATGAGCATCCCCTCCCATAACCAGATGCCAGTAGAAAAGAGGAGAACATCAAAAGTCCTCCCACCAAAGTCCTCCCACCAAAGGGGAGGACCGACTCTGGAAGAAACCGGTCAACACCACATAGATAGCCGATCCCCAAGCTTCCCTCCAGGGTAATGGTCCCAGCCCAAATGCTAGTCAAAGACTGAAGACAAGAGTACCAGACCTCTGGAAGAAAAAGGAGGGTTCAACAAGGAACAAAGCCCCAGGGTAGACCTCTGACCGCTACTACAAACGGCATGCTACCGTGATTCAGGATAGGCATTGTGCATGGGTACAAGACCCCCTACACTGCTGTATTCCCCAAAAAAGGAACACTTCCCAAGGGAAGAGGGCCCTCAGACCCCCAACATCTATATATTAGAATCCAACATTTAGTAAGAGCCCCAACAGGGTTCAAACCCTCAGCCTCCCGCTGCAGGAATGGTGGAACCAGTCACTACATCATATCTCCCTTTCCAGGATTCTAAAAATGCAAGAGGGGAAAAGACCCTTACAAGGCAGGAAAAACAAGGACTCATAGGTTGCCATATAAAGCTGCTTTAGGCAAGGATATTTGTAGGACTTGCATTATGAAGAGTACATAGCCATAGCTGGATTTGAACTCTTGACCTTCAACTTTTAAGGAAACATAGATTACCATGAAGCCCTCGTGGGACACAATCAGATACTAAGGTAAATCTGAACCAGCAAAACCCAACCCCCACTCTAGAAGAGAAGGGAACGAAACAACGGAAAAACCATGCTACCATAAAGGCGAGACCCCTTGGCCATATCGCCAACCCAGTTGAAAAACAACTGGCGTCTACAGGAAATGTGCCAGAAGACCAATAGGGACCTGTCAGAAAGACCTAGGGCCTAAGCCACAGGCAGCTAGGCATCTCCCACGAAAAACAGAGCCCTGCCCCCTCTGAGAGAGGGACACAGGACCACAAACACCTAAGGTGAGACCGAACCGTCCACACCCAGCTAGGGAGAGACATGGACCTAGGCCAGGGTCCTCAAAAAAGGGAACTGATCAAAAGATCTAACTTCCAGAGCAATCCTAAGCTGCCTCCTATGATTAGGAGCACACCATCTAAAGTCCATAGACTTGACGATCCAGCAACAGCCTCAAACCCAAGAGTCTGAAAGAGTTTAAGAGTTCTACACTCAGTGCACTTGGATCGCAAGGTAATCTCATAGACAAGCGTGAACACGTGTTACACACACTGGCAAGGTAGCACCAACACCCAAAGGTGAATGAAAACCCTGGACCATGCTTGCCATCCCCAAGAGTTAGACGTAAGGCACCCTCCACAAAGCCCTGATGAAACATTGAGGATAAATGGTCAACTACCTGCCCCTAGAAGGGCGACCATCTGTAACCTACCTTAACTCTAGAGTAGCAATGAGGACGCAGAAACACCCGAACATCGAGACCATGGTCAGACTAAGGGTATAATATGGAAGAGACAACAGCCAGAGATCCTTGTAGGATCGATCTTCCAAAAAGAAACCTCTATAACAGGGTAAAAGCTGGAGCCTCGCAGCTCTACACAGAAGGCAGGGAACCCCTGCACACCACCTATTAGAGTAACACAACTCTGGGCAGAGGAAGAAAGACATGCCCGCTCTTCCAGACCAGATGATCCACCCAAGGCAGGAAGGAAGGAGATTCCACCACCGTAAGAAAATGTTTAATAGACTAAAGAGTCAGCATCCATAAGAACTTCGAGTGAAGACGCCAATAGTTTGCCACTCGGAACACCAGACCACATAGGTCACTCACGTCTCCCAACGCCAAAGGAATGAAAATTATAGTTCTGAGTCCCCAGGGACCTGAAGAACCATGATGACCTCTGCAAAAACAGATCCGTAATCGAGGCGAGTAGCCCGAACCAGCTGACCTTAGATCGGTACTTACAACCCTCCAGACAGAGGGGTTGTATTAAACAGTAGGCCTCATACTTCAATAGGATCAGAGCTCGGAGTCCATAGCCATAGGCCAAGTGACATTCAGAATCCGACAAGATTAAATCAGCACCACGAGGGTGACATGAACCCAGGTAACGCTGAAAAGCGTCCGACCAGTACCAGCCTGGTATAAGGACATTTCAGAACTGCCCAGGGTCCAAGAAAATGGATCAATATATATATGAACTCCTGAGGAAGTGCCCATGCGACCACAAAATCGCAAGTATCAGTTCCAGAAAAGAATGTTCTCAAAAACGAAAATCTAACAGCCATGAGCTTAAGAAAACATAATTTATGTAAGAACTTACCTGATAAATTCATTTCTTTCATATTAGCAAGAGTCCATGAGCTAGTGACGTATAGGATATACATTCCTACCAGGAGGGGCAAAGTTTCCCAAACCTCAAAATGCCTATGAATACACCCCTCACCACACCCACAAATCAGTTTAATGCATAGCCAAGAAGTGGGGTGATAAGAAAAAAGTGCAAAAGCATAAAAAATAAGGAATTGGAATAATTGTGCTTTATACAAAAAAATCATAACCACCACAAAAAGGGTGGGCCTCATGGACTCTTGCTAATATGAAAGAAATTAATTTATCAGGTAAGTTCTTACATAAATTATGTTTTCTTTCATGTAATTAGCAAGAGTCCATGAGCTAGTGACGTATGGGATAATGACTACCCAAGATGTGGATCTTCCACGCAAGAGTCACTAGAGAGGGAGGGATAAAATAAAGACAGCCAATTCCGCTGAAAATAATCCACACCCAAAACAAAGTTTAAATCTTATAATGAAAAAAACTGAAATTATACTTCAGAAGAAGAAAACACATCAAAATGGTAGAATTTAGTAAAAGTATGCAAAGAAGACCAAGTTGCTGCTTTGCAAATCTGATCAACCGAAGCTTCATTCCTAAACGCCCAGGAAGTAGAAACTGACCTAGTAGAATGAGCTGTAATCCTTTGAGGCGGAGTTTTACCCGACTCGACATAAGCATGATGAATTAAAGATTTCAACCAAGATGCAAAAGTAATGGCAGAAGCCTTCTGACCTTTCCTAGAACCGGAAAAGATAACAAATAGACTAGAAGTCTTTCGGAAATACTTAGTAGCTTCAACATAATATTTCAAAGCTCTAACTACATCCAAAGAATGCAATGATTTCTCCTTAGAATTCTTAGGATTAGGACATAATGAAGGAACCACAATTTCTCTACTAATGTTGTTAGAATTCACAACCTTAGGTAAAAATTTAAAAGAAGTTCACAACACCGCCTTATCCTGATGAAAAATCAGAAAAGGAGACTCACAAGAAAGAGCAGATAATTCAGAAACTCTTCTGGCAGAAGAGATGGCCAAAAGGAACAAAACTTTCCAAGAAAGTAATTTAATGTCCAAAGAATGCATAGGTTCAAACGGAGAGCCCCCAGAACCAAATTCAAACTCCAAGGAGGAGAAATTGACTTAATGACAGGTTTTATATGAACCAAAGCTTGTACAAAACAATGAATATCAGGAAGATTAGCAATCTTTCTGTGAAAAAGAACAGGAAGAGCAGAGATTTGTCCTTTCAAGGAACTTGCAGACAAACCTTTATCCAAACCATCCTGAAGAAACTGTAAAATTCTCGGAATTCTAAAAGAATGCCAGGAAAAATGATGAGAAAGACACCAAGAAATATAAGTTTTCCAGACTCTATAATATATCTCCCTAGATACGGATTTACGAGCCTGTAACATAGTATTAATCACAGAGTCAGAGAAACCTCTTTGACTAAGAATCAAGCGTTCAATCTCCATACCTTTAAATTTAAGGATTTGAGATCCTGATGGAAAAAAGGACCTTGTGACAGAAGGTCTGGTCTTAACGGAAGAATCCACGGTTGGTAAGAGGCCATCCGGACAAGATCCGCATACCAAAACCTGTGAGGCCATGCTGGAGCCACCAGCAGAACAAACAAGCATTCCTTCAGAATCTTGGAGATTACTCTTGGAAGAAGAACTAGAGGCGGAAAGATATAGGCAGGATGATACTTCCAAGGAAGTGACAACGCATCCACTGCTTCCGCTTGAGGATCCCTGGATCTGGACAGATACCTGGGAAGTTTCTTGTTTAGATGAGAAGCCATCAGATCTATTTCTGGAAGACCCCACATTTGAACAATCTGAAGAAATACCTCTGGGTGAAGAGACCATTCGCCCGGATGTAACGTTTGGCGACTGAGATAATCCGCTTCCCAATTGTCTATACCTGGGATATGAACCGCAGAAACTAGACAGGAGCTGGATTCCGCCCATACCAGAATTCGAGATACTCCTTTCATGGCCAGAGGACTGTGAGTCCCTTCTTGATGATTGATGTATGCCACAGTTGTGACATTGTCTGTCTGAAAACAAATGAACGATTCTCTCTTTAGAAGAGGCCAAGACTGAAGAGCTCTGAAAATTGCACGGAGTTCCAAAATATTGATCGGTAATCTCACCTCCTTAGATTCCCAAACCCCTTGTGCTGTCAGAGACCCCCAAACAGCTCCCCAACCTGTCAGACTTGCATCTGTTGAAATTACAGTCCAGGTCAGAAGAACAAAAGAAGCCCCCTGAACTAAACAATGGTGATCTGTCCACCACGTCAGAGAGTGTCGTACAATCGGTTTTAAAGATATTAATTGAGATATCTTTGTTTAATCCCTGCACCACTGGTTCAGCATACAGAGCTGAAGAGGTCGCATTTGAAAACGAGCAAAGGGGATCGCATCCGATGCAGCAGTCATAAGACCTAGAATTTTCATGCATAAGGCTACCGAAGGGAATGATTGCGATTGAAGGATTCGACAAGCTGAGATCAATTTTAGACGTCTCTTGTCTGTCAGAGACAGAGTCATGGACACTGAATCTATCTGGAAACCTAAAAAGGTAACCCTTGTTTGAGGAATCAATGAACTTTTCGGTAAATTGATCCTCCAACCATGATCTTGAAGAAACAACACAAGTCGATTCGTATGAGATTCTGCTAAATGTGAAGACTGAGCAAGTACCAAGATATCGTCCAAATAAGGAAATACCACAACTGATTACAGACAGAAGGGCACCGAGAACCTTTGTAAAAATCCTTGGAGCTGTTGCTAGGCCAAACGGCAGAGCCACAAACTGGTAATGCTTGTCTAGGAAAGAGAATCTCAGAAACTGATAGTGATCTGGATGAATCGGAATATGCAGATATGCATCCTGTAAATCTATTGTGGACATATAATGCCCTTGCTGAACAAAAGGCAGAATAGTCCTTATAGTTACCATTTTGAATGTTGGTATCCTTACATAACGATTCAATATTTTTAGATCCAGAACTGGTCTGAAGGAATTCTCCTTCTTTGGTACAATGAAGAGATATGAATAAAACCCCAGCCCCTGTTCCAGAACTGGAACTGGCATAATTACTCCAGCCAACTCTAGATCTGAAACACATTTCAGAAATGCTTGAGCCTTCGCTGGATTTACTGGGACACGGGAAAGAAAAAATCTCTTTGCAGGAGGCCTTATCTTGAAGCCAATTCTGTACCCTTCTGAAACAATGTTTTGAATCCAAAGATTGTGAATTGAATTGATCCAAATTTGTTTGAAAAAATGTAATCTGCCCCCTACCAGCTGAGCTGGAATGAGGGCCGCACCTTCATGTGGACTTGGGAGCTGGTTTTGGTTTTCTAAAAGGCTTGGACTTATTCCAGACTGGAGATGGTTTCCAAACTGATACCGCTCCTGAGGGCGAAGGATCAGGCTTTTGTTCCTTATTGTGACGAAAGGAACGAAAACGATTATTAGACCTAAATTTACCTTTAGATTTTTTATCCTGTGGTAAAAAAGTTCCTTTCCCTCCAGTAACAGTTGAGATAATAGAATCCAACTGAGAACCAAATAATTTATTACCCATGGAAAGAAAGGGAAAGCAAAGTTGACTTAGAAGACATATCAGCATTCCAAGTTTTAAGCCATAAAGCTCTACTAGCTAAAATAGCTAGAGACATATACCTGACATCAACTCTAATGATATCAAAGATGGCATCACAAATAAAGTTATTCGCATGTTGAAGAAGATTAACAATGCTATGAGAGTTATGATCTGTTACTTGTTGCACTAAAGCTTCTAACCAAAAAGTTGAAGCTGCAACAACATCCGCTAAAGATATAGCAGGTCTAAGAAGATTACCTGAACATAACTAAGCTTTTCTTAGAAAGGAGTCAATCTTCCTATCTAAAGGATCCTTAAAGGAAGTACTATCTGCCGTAGGAATAGTAGTACGTTTAGCAAGAGTAGAGACAGCCCCATCAACCTTAGGGATTTTGTCCCAAAATTCTAATCTGTCTGATGGCACAGGATATAATTGCTTAAAACATTTAGAAGGAGTAAATGAATTACCCAAATTATTCCATTCCCTGGAGATTACTTCAGAAATAGCATCAGGGACAGGAAAAACTTCTGGAATAACTACAGGAGATTTAAAAACCTTATTTAAATGTTTAGATTTAGTATCAAGAGGACCAGAATCCTCTATTTCTAAAGCAATTAAAACCTCTTTAAGTAAAGAACGAATAAATTCCATTTTGAATAAATATGAAGATTTATCAGAATCAACCTCTGAGACAGAATCATCTGAACCAGAGGAACCACTATCAGAATCAGAATGATGATGTTCATTTAAAAATTCATCTGAAAAATGAGAAGTTTTAAAAGACCTTTTACGTTTACTAGAAGGGGGAATAACAGACATAGCCTTCTTAATAGATTTAGAAACAAAATCTCTTATGTTAACAGGAACACTCTGAGTATTAGATGTTGATGGAACCACAACAGGTAATGTAACATTACTAAAGGAAATATTATCTGCATTAACAAGTTTGTCATTACATTCATTACAAACAACAGCTGGAGGAACAGATACCATAAGTTTACAACAGATACACTTAACTTTGGTAGATCCAGCACCAGGCAGCGTTTTTCCAGAAGTATCTTCTAACTCAGTATCAATCTGGGACATCTTGCAATATGTAATAGAAAAAACAACATATAAAGCAAAATTGATCAAATTCCTTAAATGACAGTTTCAGGAATGGGAAAAAATGCCAGTGAACCAGCTTCTAGCAACCAGAAGCAATAAATAATGAGACTTAAATAATGTGGAGACAAAAGTGACGCCCATATTTTTTAGCGCCAAAAAAGACGCCCACATTATTTGGCGCCTAAATGCTTTTGGCGCCAAAAATGACGCCACATCCGGAACGCCGACACTTTTGGCGCAAAAAAACGTCAAAAAAAAACTTCCGGCGACACGTATGATGCCGGAAACAGAAAAAACTTTTTGCGCCAAAAAAGTCCGTGCCAAGAATGACGCAATAAAATGAAGCATTTTCAGCACCCGCGAGCCTAACAGCCCACAGGAAAAAAGTCAAATTTTAAGGTAAGAAAAAAATTGATTTATTCAAATGCATTATCCCAAATATGAAACTGACTGTCTGAAATAAGGAACGTTGAACATCCTGAGTTAAGGCAAATAAATGTTTGAATACATATATTTAGAACTTTATACAAAAGTGCCCAACCATAGCTTAGAGTGTCACAGAAAATAAGACTTACTTACCCCAGGACACTCATCTACATGTAGTAGAAAGCCAAACCAGTACTGAAACGAGAATCAGTAGAGGTAATGGTATATAAGAGTATATCGTCGATCTGAAAAGGGAGGTAAGAGATGAATCTCTACGACCGATAACAGAGAACCTATGAAATAGACCCCGTAGAAGGAGATCATTGAATTCAAATAGGCAATACTCTCCTCACATCCCTCTGACATTCACTGCACGCTGAGAGGAAAACCGGGCTCCAACCTGCTGCGGAGCGCATATCAACGTAAAATCTAGCACAAACTTACTTCACCACCTCCATAGGAGGCAAAGTTTGTAAAACTGATTTGTGGGTGTGGTGAGGGGTGTATTTATAGGCATTTTGAGGTTTGGGAAACTTTGCCCCTCCTGGTAGGAATGTATATCCCATACGTCACTAGCTCATGGACTCTTGCTAATTACATGAAAGAAAAAAACATTTAACACATCCATCCGGATCAAAAGAAAATGAAGGCAGCACCCATCAGGTGAACGCCCAAGATGAATGAGAATGCCAATGGGACCAGCCGATCAGAGGCCCCATTCACCCAAGCTCAGAACTGGAACTGAAACATAAAGAAAAAATAAAACGGATATGTTAAGGAGATTGGCTTCATCCCCAAACATCATATCCAATTTGCCATCCAGCATCTAAGGCCTCGGATCCCTCTGCCCACTCAGACTGGGATCCTCCAACATTGCCAGAGCATGACTTAAAAGAACACTAAGACGTGCCAGTCTATAACGGAAGGCAAAATCATCTCTCGCCGGATCAACAAAGGACCCTGGTCCCAAGGTTGGGACCCCTGAAGTTTCAGAGGCCAGCTCTTCCCCAGAAGGCCAAACTGAATCAAGCGATTGCATGCCCGACGGCCCTGGTTAACAGAAAATGGACATTATCTTAGAAATATTTCACTTGGGAGATATAAATAGAAAATGGCCATGCAGAACCATGCTGTAACCTCTGGATGAAACAAGCCACCCTCCAGAGAAGGATTAAAGGCCATAGGGACACCTGCTTGCATAGCCAAGAAAGAGTCTGGGGCATGCACCTCACGGGACATGGAAACCTCTGAGGCGGATGGTTCAACGCACTCTAAGCTCCCTGATTCGGGAGAAGAGAGTACTTTAGAATGCCAATAGAAACATAACTGATGGGCATTGGTTACCCGGGCCATTTCATATTCATCACAAGACGCATTCTCCGTATAGGAGACATACATGTCTAACATATCAGAATCCTCCCTAATTTTAGGATTACAAAATGACAAAAACTAACTGGCACCCTTTTTACACCACCAATGGCTGGGGCACTCACCACCTCCTGTGAATCAGAAAACTCACGAGCCAAACTTTCTCTGTCGCACAAAGTCAGCATTTGGAAGTCAGAAACAACGTAACCACACCCGTCACGAGGTGCACCGTGCCAGTCACCAAAAGGGCGCGCAATCTCGAGAGAATCTTGAGAGAAAGGCCGAGAGCCTAGGTATTGCTATGCATTAGCAGATAGAACCACATAAAAAACATGATTAAAGTCCCCCCTGTTCAATAACCCCCCTCAGGAGATATTAACCCATGATTCCTCATTAAGATAAAAGGTGTCCCACTGGGACCCTACCTTTTTTCGTTAACATTACAATCACATATCGAAATAAAATGAAACGATCTTACCCGAATCTATGCCGTGGAACAGGAACACGGCCCTTCAAGTGTGATGGATAGTAGCCTTGCTTCTGACATGAACTTGAGTGAATAAAGGTAGGCAGCGAAACTCGTCAATGCTGATTACCAAGGAGCTGTTATTATGAGTCGGGATGGGTTCACAGGAAAACTCTCCCTTCATCTCCGGACTCTAACTTTCATCCATGCTCTCAATGAGAGGCTGACAGGATTACTTAAAACTTAAGTCCCATTGCGAAGAGTACTACCCTCCATAAGAGACTATATCAAACTTCTGACACTTCTCTGCCAACCTCCTGTGACGAAAGGCAAAGAATGACTGGGGGATGAAGGAAGTGGGGGAGGTATTAAAGCCTTTGGTTGGGGTGTCTTTGCCTCCTCCTGGTGGCCAGGTTCTGTGTTTCCCAAAAGTAATTAATGCAGCTGTGGACTATTCTCGTTTAAGAAGAAAGACTCCAACACACACTGGATTAGATGTAAAAGTCTTGGCCTGTTTATTCACAGATAATTTGCAGGAATACAGTTTTAACATAAAAAAAAAACAAATTAAATACTTGCACAATGGTGCTTACTAAACAGAATAAAGAATCTCTGGCTAAAGTTTCCACACAACTGTAAAATTACAAACAGATTTTAAATCTCACATGTCATCCATATCCCCTGTCTTTATCATACAGGTTCTAACTAGCAGCCTCAGCACACACTATTTAACAGGAGTTAATTGACCTTAATTAGTTGCAGGCAAGAAAACCTTAGTTTGTAGGGGAAACCTGAACTAGATTCCTCACCTGCAATTCTCTGCCACATCCAAACTGTGGAGTGGATTACTGGCCAAAATATACAATTACTTAACATATTTTCAATTAAACAACAGCATTCCTTAATTTGTGGTGAAACATATATTTCATTGTACCCAATCCTCTTAGCTCTGTCACAATATGTATGTGCACATATTTACACGTACTGTATATAGACTAGGGATGGATGAATGTGTTTATATTCAAATTCGAATGTTAGAATGAATGTTATGTAAAAATTCGATTTACATAATAGAATGTTGATAAGAACGAATATTCTTAAAAATTCTATTATGGAATGTTATTTACAGTTTTCGAATGTCACTTTCGAATTACAATGTGACATTTGAATTTGAATGTGACATTCGAATTCGAATGTAACATTCAAATGTGACATTCGAATTCGAATATTAAATTTTGAAAACACAGTTTTAGACTAGAAGTACTATTTCGAATTTGAATGTCACATTCGAATTTGAATGTCACATTCGAATTCGAATGTCCCATTCGAATTCGAATATTACATTTATAAAACACAGCATTAGTCTAGAAATACTATTTCAAATTTGAATGTAACATTCGAATGTCACATTTGAATTTGAATATTACATTTATAAAACACAGTATTAGACTAGAAATAATATTTCAAATTTAAATGTTACATTCGAATTTGAATGTCACATTCGAATTCGACAAAATGACAAAACTAACTGGCACTCTTTTTACACTCCCAATGGCTGGGGCACTCACCACCTCCTGTGAATCAGAAAACTCATGAGCCAAACTTTCTCTGTAACACAAAGTCAGCATTCGGAAGTCAGAAACAATGTAACCGCACCCGTCATGAGGTGCCCCGTGCCAGTCACCAAAAGGGCGCGCAATCTCGAGAGAATCTCGAGAGAAAGGCCAAGAGCCTAGGTATTGCTACACATCAGCAGATAAAACCACATAACAAACATGATTAAAGTCCCCCCTGTTCAATAACCCCCCTCAGGAGATATTAACCCATGATTCCTCATTAAGATAAAATGAGTCCCACTGGGACCCTACCTTGTTTTGTTAACATTACATTAACATATCGAAATAAAATGAAACAATCTTACCCGAATCTACGCCGTGGAACAGGAACACGGCCCTTCAAGTGTGACAGATAGTAGCCTTGCTTCTGACATGGACTTGAGTGAATAAAGGTAGACAGCGAAACTCGTCAATGCTGAATACCAAGGAGCTGTTATTATGAGTCAGGATGGGTTCACAGGAAAACTCTCCCTGCATCTCCGGACTCTAACTTTCATCCATGCTCTCAATGAGAGGCTGACAGGATTACTTAAAACTCCAGTCCCATTGCGAAGAGTGCTACCCTCCATAAGAGACTATATAGAACTTCTGACACTTCTCTGCCAACCTCCTGTGACGAAAGGCAAAGAATGACTGGGGGATGAAGGAAGTGGGGGAGGTATTAAAGCCTTTGGTTGGGGTGTCTTTGCCTCCTCCTGGTGGCCAGGTTCTGTGTTTCCCAAAAGTAATTAATGCAGCTGTGGACTCTTTTCGTTTAAGAAGAAAGACTCCAACACACACTGGATTAGATGTAAAAGTCTTGGCCTGTTTATTCACAGATAATTTGCAGGAATACAGTTTTAACATAAAAAACAAAACAAAATAAATACTTGCACAATGGTGCTTACTAAACAGAATAAAGAATCTCTGGCTAAAGTTTCCACACAACTGTAAAATTACAAACAGATTTTAAATCTCACATGTCATCCATATCCTCTGTCTTTATCATACAGGTTCTAACTAGCAGCCTCAGCACACACTATTTAACAGGAGTTAATTGACCTTAATTAGTTGCAGGTAAGAAAACCTTAGTTTGTAGGGGAAACCTGAACTGGATTCCTCACCTGCAATTCTCTGCCACATCCAAACTGTGGAGTGGATTACTGGCCAAAATATACAATTACTTAACATATTTTCAATTAAACAACAGCATTCCTTAATTTGTGGGGAAACATATATTTCATTGTACCCAATCCTCTTAGCTCTGTCACAATATGTATGTGCACATATTTGCACGTACTGTATATAGACTAGGGATGGATGAATGTGTTTATATTCAAATTCGAATGTGAGAATGAATGTTATGTAAAAATTCGATTTACATAATAGAATGTTGATAAGAACGAATATTCTTAAAAATTCTATTATGGAATGTTATTTACAGTTTTCGAATGTCACTTTCGAATTACAATGTGACATTTGAATTTGAATGTGACATTCGAATTTGAATGTGACATTCGAATTCGAATGTAACTTTCAAATGTGACATTCGAATTCGAATATTACATTTTGAAAACACAGTTTTAGACTAGAAATACTATTTCGAATTTGAATGTCACATTCGAATTTGAATGTCCCATTCGAATATGAATGTCACATTCGAATTCGAATGTCTCATTCGAATTCGAATATTACATTTATAAAACACAGCATTAGTCTAGAAATACTATTTCAAATTTGGATGTAACATTCGAATGTCACATTTGAATTTGAATATTACATTTATAAAACACAGTATTAGACTAGAAATAATATTTCAAATTTGAATGTTACATTCGAATTTGAATGTCACATTCGAATTCGACAAAATGACAAAACTAACTGGCACCCTTTTTACACCCCCAATGGCTGGGGCACTCACCACCTCCTGTGAATCAGAAAACTCATGAGCTAAACTTTCTCTGTCACACAAAGTCAGCATTCGGAAGTCAGAAACAACGTAACCGCACCCGTCACGAGGTGCACCGTGCCAGTCACCAAAAGGGCGCGCAATCTCGAGAGAAAGGCCGAGAGCCTAGGTATTGCTACACATTAGCAGATAGAACCACATAACAAACATGATTAAAGTCCCCCCTGTTCAATAACCCCCCTCAGGAGATATCAACCCATGATTCCTCATTAAGATAAAAGGAGTCCCACTGGGACCCTACCTTGTTTCGTTAACATTACATTCACATATTGAAATAAAATGAAACGATCTTACCCAAATCTACGCCATGGAACAGGAACACGGCCCTTCAAGTGTGACAGATAGTAGCCTTGCTTCTGACATGGACTTGAGTGAATAATGGTAGGCAGCGAAACTCGTCAATGCTAATTACCAAGGAGCTGTTATTATGAGTCAGGATGGGTTCGCAGGAAAACTCTCCCTGCATCTCCGGACTCTAACTTTCATCCATGCTCTCAATGAGAGGCTGACAGGATTACTTAAAACTCCAGTCCCATTGCGAAGAGTACTACCCTCCATAAGAGACTATATCAAACTTCTGACTCTTCTCTGCCAACCTCCTGTGACGAAAGGCAAAGAATGACTGGGGGATGAAGGAAGTGGGGGAGGTATTAAAGCCTTTGGCTGGGGTGTCTTTGCCTCCTCCTGGTGGCCAGGTTCTGTGTTTCCCAAAAGTAATTAATGCAGCTGTGGACTCTTCTCGTTTAAGAAGAAAGACTCCAACACACACTGGATTAGATGTAAAAGTCTTGGCCTGTTTATTCACAGATAATTTGCAGGAAAACAGTTTTAACATAAAAAAAACCAAAATAAATACTTGCACAATGGTGCTTACTAAACAGAATAAAGAATCTCTGGCTAAAGTTTCCACACAACTGCAAAATTACAAACAGATTTTAAATCTCACATGTCATCCATATCCTCTGTCTTTATCATACAGGTTCTAACTAGCAGCCTCAGCACACACTATTTAACAGGAGTTAATTGACCTTAATTAGCTGCAGGTAAGAAAACCTTACGGCTAGATTTAGAGTTCTGCGGCCAAAGGGGTGCGTTAGCTACACATGCTTTTTTTCCCCCCGCACCTTTTGAATACCGCTGGTATTTAGAGTTCACAGAAGGGCTGCGTTAGACTCCAAAAAGGGAGCGTACAGGCATATTTACCGCCACTGCATCTCTCAATACCAGCGGTGCTTACGGATGCGGCCAGCTTCAAAAACGTGCTCGTGCACGATTCCCCCATAGGAAACAATGGGGCCGTTTGAGCTGAAAAAAAACCTAACACCTGCAAAAAAGCAGCGTTCAGCTCCTAACGCAGCCCCATTGTTTCCTATGGGGAAACACTTCCTAAGTTTGCACCTAACACCCTAACATGAACCCCGAGTCTAAACACCCCTAACCTTACACTTATTAACCCCTAATCTGCTGCCCCCGCTATCGCTGACCCCAGCATTATACTATTAACCCCTAATCTGCTGCTCCGTACACCGCCGCAACCTACATTATCCCTATGAACCCCTAATCTGCTGCCCCTAACCCCCGCCGACCCCTATATTATATTTATTACCCCCTAATCTGCCCCCCAACATCGCCGCTACCTACCTACAATTATTAACCCCTAATCTGCCGATCGGACCTCACCGCTACTCTAATAAATGTATTAACCCCTAAAGCTAAGTCTAACCCTAACCCTAGCACCCCCCTAAGTTAAATATAATTTTTATCTAACGAAATAAAATTAATCCTATTTAAAGCTAAATACTTACCTGTAAAATAAACCCTAATATAGCTGCAATATAAATAATAATTATATTGTAGCTATTTAAGGATTAATATTTATTTTCCAGGCAACTTTGTATTTATTTTAACCAGGTACAATAGCTATTAAATAGTTAAGAACTATTTAATAGCTACCTAGTTAAAATAAAGACAAAATTACCTGTAAAATAAATCCTAACCTAAGTTACAATTAAACCTAACACTACACTATCAATAAATTAATTAAATAAACTACCTACAATTATCTACAATTAAACCTAACACTACACTATCAATAAATAAATTAAATACAAATACCTACAAATAAATACACTAACTAAAGTACAAAAAATAAAAAAAGAACTAAGTTAAAAAAAAATAAAAAAAGAACTAAGTTGCAAAAAATAAAAAAATAATTTACAAACATTATAAAAATATTACAACAATTTTAAGCTAATTACACCTACTCTAAGCCCCCTAATAAAATAACAAAGCCCCCCAAAATAAAAAAAATGCCCTACCCTATTCTAAAATAAAAATTGAAAAGCTCTTTTACCTTACCAGCCCTTAAAAGGGCTTTTTGCAGGGCATGCCCCAAAGAATTCTGCTCTTTTGCCTGTAAAAAAAAACATACAATACTCCCCCCAACATTACAACCCACCACCAACATACCCCTAATCTAACCCAAACCCCCCTTAAATAAACCTAACACTAAGCCCTTGAAGATCTTCCTACCTTGTCTTCACCACGCCGGGTATCACCGATCCGTCCAGAAGAGGGTCCGAAGTCTTCCTCCTATCCGGGGCTGAAGAGGTCCATCATCCGGCTGAAGTCTTTATCCAAGCGGGGGCTGAAGAGGTCCATCATCCGGCTGAAGTCTTCATCCAAGCAGGGGCTGAAGAGGTCCATCATCCGGCTGAAGTCTTCTATCAAGCAGCATCTTCAATCTTCTTTCTTCCGGCTCCATCTTCATCCCGCCAACGTGGAACATCCATCCTGGCCGACGACTTCCCGATAAATGACGGTTCCTTTAAGGGACGTCATCCAAGATGGCGTCCCTCGAATTCCGATTGGCTGATAAGATTCTATCAGCCAATCGGAATTAAGGCAGGAAAATTCTGATTGGCTTATGGAATCAGCCAATCAGATTCAAGTTCAATCCGATTGGCTGATCCAATCAGCCAATCAGATTGAGCTCGCATTCTATTGGCTGATCGGAACAGCCAATAGAATGCGAGCTCAATCTGATTGGCTGATTGGATCAGCCAATCGGATTGAACTTGAATCTGATTGGCTGATTCCATCAGCCAATCAGAATTTTCCTATCTTAATTCCGATTGGCTGATAGAATCCTATCAGCCAATCGGAATTCGAGGGACGCCATCTTGGATGACGTCCCTTAAAGGAAGTGTCATTCGTCAGGAAGTTGTCGGCCAGGATGGATGTTCCGCGTTGGCGGGATGAAGATGGAGCCGGAAGAAAGAAGATTGAAGATGCCGCTTGATAGAAGACTTCAGCCGGATCATGGACCTCTTCAGCCCCCGCTTGGATGAAGACTTCAGCCTGATGATGGACCTCTTCAGCCCCCGCTTGGATAAAGACTTCAGCCAGATGATGGACCTCTTCAGCCCCGGATAGGAGGAAGACTTCGGACCCTCTTCTGGACGGATCGGTGAAGCTCTTCAGGGGCTTCAGGGGCTTAGTGTTAAGTTTATTTAAGGGGGGTTTGGGTTAGATTAAGGGTATGTGGGTGGTGGGTTGTAATGTTGGGGGGGTATTGTATGGTTTTTTTTACAGGCAAAAGAGCAGAATTCTTTGGGGCATGCCCCGCAAAAAGCCCTTTTAAGGGCTGGTAAGGTAAAAGAGCTTTTCAATTTTTATTTTAGAATAGGGTAGGGCATTTTTTTATTTTGGGGGGCTTTGTTATTTTATTAGGGGGCTTAGAGTAGGTGTAATTAGCTTAAAATTGTAATATTTTTATAATGTTTGTAAATTATTTTTTTATTTTTTGTAACAGTTCTTTTTTTATTTTTTGTACTTTAGTTAGTGTATTTATTTGTATTTCTTTGTAGGTATTTGTATTTAATTTATTTATTGATAGTGTAGTGTTAGGTTTAATTGTAGATACTTATAGGTAGTTTATTTAATTAATTTATTGATAGTGTAGAGTTAGGTTTAATTGTAACTTAGGTTAGGATTTATTTTACAGGTAATTTTGTCTTTATTTTAACTAGGTAGCTATTAAATAGTTATTAACTATTTAATAGCTATTGTAACTGGTTAAAATAAATACAAAGTTGCCTGTAAAATAAATATAAATCCTAAAATAGCTACAATATAATTATTATTTATATTGTAGCTATATTAGGGTTTATTTTACAGGTAAGTATTTAGCTTGAAATAGGAATAATTTATTTAATAAGATTTATTTTATTTCGTTAGATAAAAATTATATTTAACTTAGGGGGGTGTTAGTGTTAGGGTTAGACTTAGCTTTAGGGGTTAATACATTTATTAGAGTAGCGGTGAGGTCCGGTCGGCAGATTAGGGGTTAATAATTGTAGGTAAGGTAGCGGCGACGTTGGGGGGGGCAGATTAGGGGTTAATAAATATTATGTAGGGGTCGGCGGTGTTAGGGGCAGCAGATTAGGGGTACATAGGGATAATGTAGGTGGCGGCGGTGTGCGTTCGGCAGATTAGGGGTTAAAAAAATGTATTAGAGTGGCGGCGATGTGGGGGGACCTCGGTTTAGGGGTACATAGGTAGTTTATGGGTGTTAGTGTACTTTAGAGCACAGTAGTTAAGAGCTTTATGATCCGGCGTTAGCCCAGAAAGCTCTTAACTCCTGGCTTTTCTCTGCGGCTGGAGTTTTGTCGTTAGAGTTCTAACGCTCACTTCAGCCAAGACTCTAAATACCGGCATTAGAAAGATCCCATTGAAAAGATAGGCTACGCAATTGGCATAGGGGGATCTGCGGTATGGAAAAGTCGCGGCTGGAAAGTGAGCGTTAGACCCTTTCCTGACTGACTCTAAATACCAGCGGGCGGCCAAAAACAGCGTTAGGACCCCCTAACGCTGGTTTTGACGGCTAACACAGAACTCTAAATCTAGGCGTTAGTTTGTAGGGGAAACCTGAACTGAATTCCTCACCTGCAATTCTCTGCCACATCCAAACTGTGGGGTGGATTACTGGCCAAAATATACAATTACATAACATATTTTCAATAAAACTACAGCATTCCTTAATTTGTGGGGAAACATATATTCCATAGTACACAATCCTCTTAGCTCTCTCACAATATGTATGTGCACATATTTATAAGTACTGTATATAGACTAGGGATGGATGAATGTGTTTATATTCGAATTTGAATGTTAGAATGAATGTTATATACAAATTCGATTTACATAATAGAATGTTGATAAGAACGAATATTCGTAAAAATTCTATTATGGAATGTTATTTACAGTTTTCGAATGTCACTTTCGAATTACAATGTGACATTTGAATTCGAATGTGACATTCGAATTCGAATGTAACATTCGAATTTGAATATTACATTTTGAAAACACAGTTTTATACTAGAAATACTATTTAGAATTTGAATGTCACATTCGAATTCGAATGTCACATTCGAATTTGAATGTCCCATTCGAATTCGAATATTACATTTATAAAACACAATATTAGTCTAGAAATACTATTTCGAATTTGAATGTTACATTTGAATGTCACATTCGAATTTGAGCATTACATTTATAAAACACAGTCGCCTAGATTACGAGTCTTGCGTTAGCCTTAAAAAGCAGCGTTTAGAGGTCCCAACGCTGCTTTTTAACGCCCGCTGGTATTACGAGTCTGGCAGGTACAGGTGTACCGCTCACTTTTTTTCCGCAACTCGAGCATACCGCAAATCCACTTACGTCAATTGCGTATCCTATCTTTTTAATGGGATTTGCCTAACGCCGGTATTACGAGTCTTGGAGAAAGTGAACGGTACACCCTCTCCTGTCAAGACTGATACCGCATTTAAAAGTCAGTAGTTGAGAGTTTTATGGGCTAACGCTGTAATATAAAACTCTTTACTAAAGTGCTAAAAAGTACACTAACACCCATAAACTACCTATTAACCCCTAAACCGAGGCCCACCCCCATTGCAAACAGTTAACTAAAGTTTTTAACCCCTAATCTGCCGGGTACATTAACCCCTAAACCGCCGAACTCCCGCCTCGCAAACACTCACCACCCACACACCCAACCCTAATCTAAAACCCACCTAATCTCCCCTTAATAAAACCTAATATTAACCCCTTGATGATCACCCTACCTTGAGACGTCTTCACCCAGCTGGGCACAAGTGGTCCTCCAGAGGGTCCGAAGTCTTCATCCGATCTGGGCAGAAGAGGACCTCCAGATGGGCAGAAGTCTTCATCCAGGCAGCATCTTCTATCTTCATCCATCCGTAGCGGAGCGGGTCCATCTTCAAGCCAGCATCCTCTTCTTCCGACGACTCCCGACGAATGAAGGTTCCTTTAAATGACAAAATCCAAGATGGCGTCCCTTGAATTCCGATTGGCTGATAGGATTCTATCAGTCAATCGGAATTAAGGTAGGAAAAATCCTATTGGCTGATGCAATCAGCCAATAGAATTGAGCTTGCATTCTATTGGCTGATTGGAACAGCCAATAGAATGCAAGCTCAATCCTAATGGCTGATTGGATCAGCCAATAGGATTGAACTTCAATTCTATTGGCTGATTGGATCAGCCAATAGGATTTTTCCTACCTTAATTCCGATTGGCTGATAGAATCCTATCAGTCAATCGAAATTCAAGGGACGCCTTCTTGGATGATGTCATTTAAAGGAACCTTCATTCGTTGGGAGTCGTCGGAAGAAGAGCCCGCCGGCTGGCTTGAAGATGGACCCGCTCCGGATGGATGAAGATAGAAGATGCCGCCTGGATGAAGACTTCTGCCCATCTGGAGGTCCTCTTCTGCCCGGATCGGATGAAGACTTCTGCCCCTCTGGAGGACCACTTGTGCCCGGCTGGGTGAAGACGTCTCAAGGTGATCTTCAAGGGGTTAGTGTTAAGTTTTATTAAGGGGGGATTGGGTGGGTTTTAGAGTACGGTTGGGTGTGTGGGTGGTGGGTTTTAATGTTGGGAGGGTATTGTATTTTTTTTCACAGGTAAAAGAGCTGATTACTTTGGGGCAATGCCCCACAAAAAGCCCTTTTAAGAGCTATTTGTAATTTAGTATAGGGTAGGGATTTTTATTATTTTGGGGGGCTTTTTTATTTTATTAGGGGGATTAGATTAGGTGTAATTAGTTTAAAATTCTTGCAATTATTTTATTTCTTTCTGTAATTTAGTGGGGGGGGTTTCGTACTTTAGTTTATTTAATTTAACTGTAGTTAATTGTAGTTAATTTAGGGAATTAATTTAATTATAGTGTAGTGTTAGGTGTAATTGTAATTTAGGTTAGGTTTTATTTTACAGGTCAATTTGTCTTTATTTTAACTAGGTAGTTATTAAATAGTTAATAACTATTTAATAACTATTGTACCTAGTTAAAATAAATACAAACTTGTCTGTAAAATAAAAATAAACCCTGAGATAGCTACAATGTAACTATTAGTTATATTGTAGCTAGCTTAGGGTTTATTTTATAGGTAAGTATTTAGTTTTAAATAGGAATAATTTATTTAATTGTAGTTATTTTATTTAGATTTATTTAAATTATATTTGTTAGGGGGTGTTAGGGTTAGACTTAGGTTTAGGGGTTAAAAACTTTATTATAGTGCTGGCGACGTTGGCGGCGGCGGCGGCAGATTAGGGGTTAATACATTTTATATCGTTGCGGCGATGTTGGGGGTGGCAGATTAGGGGTTAATAACTATAATGTAGGTGTCGGCGATGTTGGGGCAGCAGATTAGAGGTTCATGAGTATAATGTAGGTGGCGGCGGTGTCCGGAGCGGCAGATTAGGGGTTAATAATATTATGCAGGTGTCGGCGATGTTGGGGTCGGCAGATTAGGGGTTAATAAGTGTAAGATTAGGGATGTTTAGACTCGGGGTTCATGTTAGGGTGTTAGGTGTAGACATGAATGTATTTTCCCCATGGGAATCAATGGGTCTGCGTTAGGAGCTGAACGCTGCTTTTTTGCAGGTGTTAGGTTTTTTTCAGCCGATTCTGCCCCATTTATTCCTATGGGGAAATCGTGCACGAGCACGTTTAGCCAGCTCACCGCTACCGTAAGTAGCGCTGGTATTGAGGTGAGATGTGGAGCTAAATTTTTCTCTACGCTCATGTTTTTGTGGCTAACGCCGGGTTTAAAAAAACCTGTAATACCAGCTTTGTCTTAAGTGAGGGGTGAGAAAAAAAATGCTCGTTAACACCGCAAGCCTTACCTACAAAAACTCGTAATCTAGCAGAGTATTATACTAGAAATACTATTTCGAATTTGAATGTGATATTCAAATTCGAATTTAGCATTCAAATTTGAATATTACATTTATTAAACACAGTTATAGACTAGAAATATTATTCGAATGCAGCATTTGAATTAGAATATTACATTTAAAAAACAGTATTAGACTAGAAATACTATTTCGAATTTGAATGTGACATTCAAATTCAAATGTAGCATTCAAATTTGAATATTACATTTATTAAACAATGTTGTAGACTAGAAAAACTATTTTGAATTCGAATGTGACATTCGAATTCGAATGTCACATTCAAATTCAAATATTACATTTCAAAATTGAATGAATACATAGCTAAACATTCTCTGCTAGATTACGAGTTTTTGTCGGTAAGGCTTGCAGTGTTAACAAGCATTTTTTCTCACCGCTCACTTAAGACAATGCTGGTATTACAGGTTTTTTTAAACCGGGCATTAGCCACAAAAAAGTGAGCGTAGAGCAAAATTTTGCTCCACATCTCACCTTAATACCAGCACTGCTTACGGTAGCGGTGAGCTGGCTAAACGTGCTTGTGCACGATTTCCCCATAGGAATAAATGGGGCAGAATCGGCTGAAAAAAAAAACACCTGCAAAAAAGCAGCGTTCAGCTCCTAACGCAGCCCTATTGATTCCTATGGGGAAAATACATTTATGTCTACACCTAACACCCTAACATGAACCCCGAGTCTAAACACCCCTAATTTTATACTTATTAACCCTTAATCTGCCGCCCCCGACATCGCTGACACCTACATTATATTATTAACCCCTAATCTGCCACTCCGGACACAGCCGCCACCTACATTATACTTATGAACCCCTAATCTGCTGCCCCCAACATCGCCGACACCTACATTATAGTTATTAACCCCTAATCAAGCCCCCTATGTCGCCGCAACTATATTAAATGTATTAACCCCTAATCTGCCACCGCCAACGCCGCCGCCACTATAATAAAGTTATTAACCCCTATACCTAAGTCTAACCCTAACACCCCCTAACTTAAATATAATTACAATAAATCTAAATAAAATTACTACAATTAACTAAATTATTCCTATTTAAAACTAAATACTTACCTGTAAAATAAACCCTAAGCAAGCTACAATATAACTAATAATTACTTTGGATCTAGCTTAGGGTTTATTTTTATTTTACAGGCAAATTTGTATTTATTTTAACTAGGTAGAAAAGTTATTAAATAGTTATTAACTATTTAATAACTACCTAGCTAAAATAAAGACAAAAGTACCTGTAAAATAAAACCTAACCTAAGTTACAATTACACCTAACACTACACTATAATTAAAAATAATTCCCTAAATTAACTACAATTAACTATAATTAAATTAAATAAACTAAAGTACGAAAAAAAAAAACCCACTAAATTACAGAAAAAAATAAAATAATTACAAGAATTTTAAACTAATTACACCTACTCTAATCCCCCTAATAAAATAAAAAAGCCCCCCAAAATAATAAAAATCCCTACCCTATACTAAATTACAAATAGCCCTTAAAAGGGCTTTTTGCAGGGCATTGCCCCAAAGTAATCAGCTCTTTTACCTGTAAAAAAAAATACAATACCCCCCCAACATTGAAACTCACCACTCACACACCCAACCCTACTCTAAAACCCACCCAAGAGGACCTCCAGACAGACAGAAGTCTTCATGCAGGCGGCATCTTCTATCTTCATCCATCCGGAGCTGAGCGGGTCCATCTTCTAGCCAGCCGATTCGGAGCATCCTCTTCTTCCGACAACTCTCGACGAATGAAGGTTCCTTTAAATGATGTCATCCAAGATGGCGTCCCTTGAATTTCGATTGACTGATAGGATTCTATCAGCCAATCGGAATTAAGGTAGGGAAAATCCTATTGGCTGATCTAATCAGCCAATAGAATTGAAGTTCAATCCTATTGGCTGATCCAATCAGCTAATAGGATTGAGCTTGAATTCTATTGGCTGTTCCAATCAACCAATAGAATGCAAGCTCAATTCTATTGGCTGATTGGATCAGCCAATAGGATTTTTCCTACCTTAATTGGCTGATAGAATCCTATCAATCGGAAATTCAAGGGACGCCATCTTTGATGACGTCATTTAAAGGAACCTTCATTCGTCGGGAGTCGTCGGAAGAAGAGGATGCTCTGCGTCAGATGGCTTGAAGATGGACCCACGCCGCTCCGGATGGATGAAGATAGAAGATGTCGCCTGGATGAAGACTTCTGCCCGTCTGGAGGTCCTCTTCTGCCCGGATCGGTGAAGACCACTTGTGCCCGGCTGGGTGAAGATGTCTCAAGGTAGGGCGATCTTCAAGCGGTTAGTGTTAGGTTTTATTAAGGGGGGATTGGGTGGGTTTTAGAGTAGGGTTGGGTGTGTGGGTGGTGGGTTTTAAGGTTGGGGGAATATATATATTTTTTTTTTTCAGGTAAAAGAGCTGATTACTTTGGGGCAATGCCCCGCAAAAAGCTCTTTTAAGGGCTATTTGTAATTTAGTATAGGGTAGGGATTTTGATTATTTTGGGGGGCTTTTTTATTTTATTCAGGGGATTAGATTAGCTGTAATTAGTTTAAAATTCTTGTAATTATTTTATTTTTTTCTGTAATTTAGTTTATTTAATTTAATTGTAGTTAATTGTAGTTAATTTAGGGAATTTTTTTAATTATAGTGTAGTGTTAGGTGTAATTGTAATTTAGGTTAGGTTTTATTTTACAGGTACTTTTGTCTTTATTTTAGCTAGGTAGTTATTAAATAGTTAATAACTATTTAATAACTATTCTACCTAGTTAAATACAAACTTGCCTGTAAAATAAAAATAAACCCTGAGATAGCTTCAATGTAATTATTAGTTATATTGTAGCTATCTTAGGGTTTATTTTATAGGTAAGTATTTAGTTTTAAATAGGAATAATTAATTTAATTGTAGTAATTTTATTTTGTTTTATTTAAATTATATTTAAGTTAGGGGGGTTAGGGTTAGACTTAGGTTTAGGGGTTAATACATTTATTATAGTGGCGGCGACGTTGGGGGAGGCAGATTAGGGGTTAATAAATGTAGGTAGGTTTCGGCGATGTCCGGTTGGCAGATTAGGTGTTAAAAATTTTAGTTAAGTGTTTGCGATGTGGGGGGGGGGGCTCGGTTTAGGGGTTAATAGGTAGTTTATGGGTGTTAGTGTACTTTTTAGCACTTTAGTTAAGAGTTTTATGTTACAGCGTTAGCCCATAAAACTCTTAACTACTGACTTTTAAATGTGGTAGGAGTCTTGACAGGAGAGGCTGTACCGCTCACTTTCTCAAAGACTCGTAATACCGGCGTTAGGAAAATCCCATTAAAAAGATAGGATACGCAATTGACGTAAGGGGATTTGCTGTATGCTTGAGTCGCAGAAGAAAAGTGAGCGGTACACCTGTACCTGCCAGACTCGTAATACCAGCGGGCATTAAAAAACAGTGTTGGGATCTCTGAACGCTGCTTTTTAAGGTTAACACAAGACTCATAATCTAGGCGTTTATTATTCGAACAAATATTTTATTTTATTATATCTGAATGTGATGCTTTTTACATATGTGATCTGTAGCCTTGACGTTCATATGTATTCCATATATAGCAGCCTTTCCTCAATATAACAGTGAAGGGATTATAAAGTGTCTTAAATCCCTGTATGATTTGGGATGGAGTGGCAATATTATTATGTTGCAAACAGTGTTTGGTGGCAAAGGTTACCTTGTTTACTTGTATCTTCTTGATCCCCAGTGATGCGCTATTACTCATGTGGTGGATCTCAATGTTCCGTTGTTTCTTCTTTCATCCGATGGTGGTTGCGATCCTTCTTTGTTTGTAGGCAGTGCACTGCTTCTGTAAGGATTCCACTCCATGTTTCACCTTTTTCCTTTTTCAGTCACCTGACCTCAGCCTTACCTGTACTTAAGGCATCAGCTTACTGCAGACAGGTGCTTAATTATTAAGTTTCTAGACTACGTCTGTAGACACTCTTCTCTATTTGCGGTGCTACTGCTTTCAAGCATTACTGGATTTCTACCTAACCGGACTCAGCCTGCTCCTTGGTAGTACATTTGTAACAAGTTTGCTGGCATCACGGTCATTGCCGTACCACGACCTTCTACTTCAGGAGTGTTTTACTTCCTAGTGTGTACGCTACATCTGAGACCTACCTTTTACTGCACCTCCTTTGCTGCCGTCTCCCTCTGGGATAATTACAACTGCCGAGGCTCTGAAGTGCTTCTCGCTTACCGGACTCCTCCCCCCTCTCGCCGCCACACAGCGCAGCTTCTCCCCAGACAGCGTTCTCACAGACCAAGCATCCAGACGCTTTGCAAGCAGCTTCGCTTCTGATTGACAGCTACCGGAGATAGGGGGTAAGCACTGTAATTATACTAAAGGACTGTGCACAACTTAATCCTCGACACTACTCTATACTGTTGCTTTACTAACCGCAACTCTGTCAGCACATGTTAAGACAGAACTTTTATACAGTCTCAATACTAACACTAATACTGACAGGTTACGTGAATACAAAGCTGCTATAACTTTTGCTTCACTAAAGGCAACACTAACAGCATACTGGAAGACTGGTATTTTGCTACCATATGTTATTAAACACTGTACTAAGTGAACTTTAAACAAACCATCATCCAAACGGAGTTAAATTTCAGCTGTGATTCTGAATCCAGCCTTTCTCATGTTTATCTGTTGTTGTGACGTTTAACAGCAACTTTGATTTCCTTTATTCATTGCCAGACAAGCCTTTGCTCTGCAATTCAATTTTCTGAGAATAACTATTTCACTGTAAGCAGCTTGGTCTATGCTGATCAATAGCCCAATTGCTAAAGTGATACATTTCGTTTATTTATTAAAAACTCTGCAGTTGCGATCCAGTCTCATCCTGCACTAAAACATTACAGCTTTTGTAGTCTTTTCTTTTTTGATGTGGTAAGGTTGCTGCAAACTTTTTCCGCTGGTGGGAGGTTCTGGTAGGGATGCAAGGTCTTCCATTATTCCTCACAGAACCTCAGTTTCAACCAGCTTGACCTTTAAATGTGCGATCCAATAATCAGGTAATCTACGAGTTTCGGCTTGTCTGCCTTTGTCAAGATACCTGATATCATAATATCATAATATAATGTGCCTTTTTAAAGGCTTATTTGGCACCTCCATCCTTTTCTTGTTAACTCTTTCACTGTGATTAATTTGTCTTGTATTAGCTATAATAAGAGATAGCTTTTTTAAAGCAGTCTATGGGGAAGGTTGTTCGCGCAGTTGCAATAACCAAATTCAAAGTCTTTCACTCGCATGCTTATTTTTTAATTTCAACTTGTAATATCAGCACTGACATGGGAGCACTATTGTTTTAGCTTGAGCGCAGTTAGCTCTCACAAGCAATAAAAATGTATCTCTCCACTTGTAATCTAGGCCTATATGTTTAATCCTCAAAAAAAATAGTTAAACACATTTTTAAAGTAATGCTCCGGAGCTGCAGAAAACTGCTGGTGCTAAGCAGAAATTTAGGAGGCGTCAAAAACAACCAGTATGTTCTGCACTTCAGTAGTGGCATCAAGTAAAAATGAGTATTTTGCATTAGTCTTGATTAATATAATAACTTTAGAACTTTTTTATTCACAGCACATAGAAGATCATGATTTCAGCATAGATTGTAGCTGCTTTAGTTTGTTGCTAGAGTAAGTTTATTTTTCATAATATATACATAAAATAAATACATTTAAATACACTGTGCATTCATTAAATAAACTCTTTACATACTGTAAACAGATTAGCTCTCACAAATAACCCATATTTGCATGAGTAGTTATGGTATGTTCCATTGTCTTTTATCACTAATGAGTTCCTGGACTGTCAGAGAGTCAATAACACTTGTTTGGCCATTTTATTTTTAGGCCTGGAGCACTATAGATGGTTTTTATGACCCAACACATTTGTACCACAGGTAACTTGCAAATGTAAGGTATGGTGAATGGGAAATTAATTAGTTTAATCATCCTTTGTAACAAGTGGTACAAGGCCTCTAGTAGAGTTAATTAAAAATATAACTTACAATGCATATTGCTAAGGGATATTGTAGGCTGAAGCTAATCTTGGTGATTGGACGATATCAGAGTGTAAATGTAACTGCTGATGCTTTAAATTGGTGAAAACTAGGGGGCTGAATTATCAAGCTCTGAATGGAGCTTGATGCCCCTGTTCTGTGCAAGCCTTCAGGCTCGCCGGAAACAGAAGTTATGAAGCAGCGGTCTAAAGACCACTGCTCCATAAATTGTCTGCCTGTTCTGAGGCTGCAGACATCAATCCACCCGATCCTATGCGATCGGGCTGATTGACACCCCCTGTTAGTGGCCGATTGGACGTAAATCTGCAGGGGGCAGCATTGCACAAGCAGTTCACAAGAACTGCTTGTGCAATGATAAATGCTGACAGCGTATGCTATCGACATTTATCGATGTGCGGCAGACATGATATGTTACATCGTATCATGTCCATCCGCACTTTAAAAAATTGGCCCCTAGGTATCCATTACTGTTGTAATGCCAGGTATCTCTTACAGGAGTGTTACATTTCAGTCAGTTCCTCTTGAGTGGAGACAGCTATCCCAACAAAGGTTTGATAGCAGTGGTGCCAAACATTAAAGAACCACTAAATTAAAAATGAAACTTTCATGATTCAGCGCACACGATTTTAAGCAACTTTCCAATTCACACCTATTATCTAAATATGCACGATCGTTTTATATGCACATATGAACATGTACAAGATTCACAGAATATACGTATATGCATTGTATGGTTGGCGGTGGGCTGTCACCTGATACAGTAGGAACGAAAATAAAACTAACTTTGAAATTTGCAGAAAAATATCTACTACTCATGTGAAGTGCTTTTGCAATGTCTTTTTAGTATGCATTTATTTATTGTGCTATTATACTGTCTTTAGTGGTCCTTTAAGGTGGAATGTCACACGCCATCCTCTATGAAATGCAAGAATTTCTATGGAAACAGTTTTTCTATTAGATAAGTCTCAGTCTATTCCTGCATTGGTTCCTCTGTGCTTTCTCATGACTGTCAAGTTACTGACTAGTCTACAAGTTGCTGACCTATTCCTTTGTATTAAGAGGCTTTCTACAACTTGCTGACCTGGCCCACCTGACTAAGAACATGTCCTGTTTACAAGTTGCTGACACATTTAGCTTCCATTAGAGATGTAAAATGGAACAGGCCAGGTAAGTTCCTGCCGCCTAGCTCCCTTACAATCCATAATGAATGCCTCTGCCAGACTCATCTTCCTTACACGTCGCTCTTCATCTGCTGCTCCTATCTGCCAATCCCTTCACTGGCTTCCTCTTGCCTCTAGGATCAAACACAAAATTCTCACTCTGACATACAAAGCCCTCAACTGCACTGATCCCCCCTATTTCTCAGGCCTTGTCTCCAGATACTCTCCCTCCCGTCCCCTTCGCTCTGCTCATGACCTCCTACTCTCCTCCTCTCTGGTTACCTCATCGCACTCCCGTTTACAGGACTTCTCCAGACTGGCTCCTATCTTGTGAAACTCTCTGCCTCGCCCCACAAGACTCTCCCCTAGTTTTAACAGCTTGAAGGGCTCCCTAAAGACTCTACTGTTCAGGGATGCATACAACCTACGCTAACCTTACTTTATACCAGTTCCACTCCTCCATTGCTATCCCCTGAACCCCCTTAAGTCCAGCTGTGTGTAGATCTTGGCAGGGCCTTCTACCCATCTGATCCCTTTAATTGTTTTGTTGTACTACCCTCTGTTTACAGAGCTGCGGAATCTGTTGGCGCTCTACAAATAACCGATAATAATAATAATAACAATAATAATAATGGAAGCTAGAGATGCGCATTCTGCGGTTTTGTGAACCTCTGAATGCGGAAGAAGGAAGCCTTTCATTACACTCAGCTATTTTCATTGTCTTATTCATTTTTGTGCAACAGCAACACAAAAATCTTTGCAAATCCAGATTTTAGCGTGAAATTTTAAAAACAGCTGCTGAGTCATGAGTATGAGTATGGGACTTGTAATGAACTCTAATTTGTCTCCAGTTAATCAACCCTCAGTTTGGCTAATTCTAAAACTGACAGGAAGCACAAATGACAAATTTAGAATCTGTTGCTTTGAGTACATACACATATATTACATTTTTTTTTCAATTAAAATGTTTACTTATAAATTAATAGTGGTGAATTCAATTCTGTGAGAGAAAAAACAAATGTTGCATTTAGATCCTTTGAATAAAGTATCTCATAAACTATTATTCAATTAAATAGAAGTAGAAATAATATACATATAAATGCATGAATCAAATGTAATATTTGAATATTGTTTTTAAAAGACTTACATTACTAATTTCAAAAACATTAATGTTAGGATTTGTTATAAATGTTTGAACATCAATCCAAATGGGCTGGATTATGAGAGGAACGTTATTTACAACTCTGCTCCCGCACTAACTGTGCTCGACTTTGGATTTTTGCATGTGTTGGGTACCCTGTGTATTACAAGTTGGAAGTAAAATTTTTTCACTTGCCCGCTAAGCCGACACGTGCAAAAAGCCGGAGTTACTATATCTTTACTGCATTAACATATTCTCCCATAGACTTCAGTAGAGTGAGAAAAGTGGGGAGAAAAAAATAACACCCAATAAGTAGCGCAAACATGATCGCATTTTCTCAAGTGCGCTAACCCAACAGGAAATATTAATATTTCACATTCCAATGTTCCTCACTTATATACAGTATATGATGTTGTTTTGGTAAAATATATATCTATACACACACATATATATATATATATATATATATATATAAAAATATAGGTATATATATATATATATACTGTGATAGAGTGCTAGGCAGAGTTGTGGGTGGGGTTTATTTAGGACCCACTGTTTTAAGAAATCACTACTTAAGACTGTTTAAACTAACCAGTTTTAGTTACTGTGTATTATTGGTTCCCTTGGGTGGAGTATTCAGAAGACACAGGCAGGCAGATTCTCCACTCCACTATCAGGGTTATTGATTGTGCAAGATACATTCTAGATTTTACTGGGTCCTTTCTCACTGTGTTAATTAATCTGATTACGTTTACCTTGAGGGTGTTAAGGCTATAAAGGTCTCGTTAAGTGAGTAATGGGGAGATCTGTGTCATTGTTGTGAAGGAAAATGCTGGAGTGTGTTATACTGGAATGAACCAGTGTTAAAAGACTGTTGCCATTTGGATTTCATGCTGGACTATATTTTATGCTGGAATAAACCAGTGTTAAAAGACTGTTAATTGTTGTATTATATGTTGAAAATTCACTGTTTGATTTGCTGGTATATGACTATTAACTATCAATAAACAGGCCGCAGGCCTTTTAAACTTGACAACAGTCTGGAAATTTTTACCCTAAAACCCTAGCGGACTATGCAGGAAAAGTCCCAGGCAGACAGGCAGTCTACTGCAATACATACAGATATATATATAGGAATATCTATTTTTAAATACTTAGAATATATTCCTCTATGTGAAGAATGGGAAATATTTATACTAAAAACACATATAATACTTTATTAAATATGAATATTGCATAAATATGATTTTTACGTTTTCAGCTACTTGACTGCAAAGGGCTCCAATGCACTTATATATTTCTCAATATATGCATATATATGTATTAATGTGTTTATATGTGTATATATATATATATATATATATATACAGTATATCTGTAAATGCATATATACACATAAAAATAGATAAATACATATGTACACACACACATATATATATATATATATATACATACACACAGTTAGGTGCATACATACATATACGTATTTATATATGTATATGTAATACTTCCAAAGCATGCAAAGAGCCGCAATAAACCATTTTTCACTTGTGCGCAACAGTTAACGCACTACTCATAATCTGTCCCATTATAACATGCAATGTTTTAAATAATTATCCATTGAAATACTGTATAGTTGATAAAATGTTGTTCTCTGTCATTTATTGTTCATTGTTAAGAATGATCAATGTCTACAAACTCAATCTACTTGCCAAATTGTGTTTAGGGCTTTCTAGTAGTATTTAAACAACATCTTAATTATGTAGCATTTTCTGTGCTGGTGTTCTAACAGAATAGCAAACATATCAGATCAGCAAATGGAAGTGACGTTCTGTCAGCTGTCTGATTAAAAAAAAAATCTCACTGTGCATGCACTCCTGCATCACAGCCCATCGGATTCTATGTTGCGGCGCATATATTTTTCTCGTTGTTCGCTGTTAAAAAAAAATCAAACACCTAACGCATGCGCAATGTCTACCTCTCAACAGCAAACCCCCACTGCAATAACTAATGTATTAACCCCTAATCTGCCAACTCCCATATCGCAATTAAAGTAATAAATCTATTAACCCTTAAACCGCCAATCCCCCTTACGCAATTAACCTAATTAAGCTATTAACCCATAAACCACCATGCCCCACAACGCAATCTAGCCATTTAAACTATTAACCCCTAATCTGCCATGCCCCACAATGCAATCTAGCCATTTAAACTATTAACCCTTAAACCGCCATGCCCCCATATCGCAAATAACTAATCACTAAGCCTCCTAACCTAAAAACCCCTAAATTAACCCCATTACATAAATTAAAATATTTTATTACAATTAAAATAAAAAATCTAACATTACTTTAAAAATAAAAAAACTGTTTAAATTAATCTAAAATTACAAAAAATAAAAAAAGTCTAACATTACATAAAATAACAAACCAAATTATCAAAAATAAAAAAATTATACCTAATCCCTATGAAAATAAAAAAGCCCCACAAAATAAAAACACCCCCTAATCTAATATTAAACTACCAAACTGAATTACGGCTCAATGGGAACAAGCTATTTGTCATCAGATTGTTGGACTCTTATAAAAGCGCATGTGTCTACAAACGCCTATATATATATATATATATATATATATATATATATATATATATATACAGCACACAGAGAAAGTCCAGCACTCACTTCCAAGCTCTCAGCTAAGATTAAAAGCAAAAATGGAAGGGTTAGTTACCGCATTTGGCCAAATGGACAAGCCCACGTACCACGTCAAGGTCCATTTAAAAAACCTGGGACCCTAAAACAGCCACACAATGCAAGCTCTCAATCCAACAAACTGGGAACAGGTGAAGGGTGCACATGCTTTTGTAATCACCGCAGACATATGCAAAACACAGAAGGGGACTGCACTCTCAGACCGGACTGGGTACACATCCCATGACCCTGCAACATGTGATTACATAAGCCTGTGTACCCGGTCCGGTCTGTTGGATTGAGAGCTTGCATTGTGTGGCTGTTTTAGGGTCCCAGGTTTTTGGAAGGGAACTTGACGTGGTACCTGGGCTTGTCCCATTTGGCCAAATGCGGTAACTAACTCTTCCATTTTTGCTTTTACTCTTAGCTGAGAGCTTGTAAGTGAGTGCTGGACTTTCTCTGTGTGTTGTATTAATTTGTTTTGTAATTCTCCTTATGGTTCTTGCACCCAGACCTGTCTTGGGTTAACTGCCTGTGACTGGGGACAGCACAGCTTCCTGTGAGTTCCAGTGAGCACCCAGGGCTGAGCATGTTGCAGGGTCATGGGATGTGTACCGGTCCGGTCTGAGAGTGCAGTCCCCTTCCGTGTTTTGTATATATATAAAAAAAAAGTGTCCAACAATCTGATGGCTATGTTGTTGTACCAGCTGTGCCTAGGGGGTACCACACTAACTATAAGTGTACCAGCTGTGTCTAAGTGTGAATTTAATAAAATGTCAGGAATGATTATATATATTACATTTTATTTAATTTGCATCTGTGCATACTAAGAAAATAGCCATCAGATTGTTGGACACTTTTTATTTTTTGGAATAATACAATTTATAAAAAAACATGCCCAGTAGCTGCAGTTTATTGAGGTAGGCTCATGAGCCGCAATGCAATACAGGGGCCTAGCTGAACTCATCAGGTGAACCAATGACAAGAGAAATATATGTACAACAATAAATGAGCAGCTAGCCCCCACTAGTGCATTGCTGCTCCTGAGCCCACCTCTTTAACAAAGAGAATGAAACAAAATTGATGATAGAAGTAAAATTGAAAGTTGTTGAAAATTGCATGCTCTATCTGAATCATGGCAGTTACATTTTTACTTTTCTGTCCTTTTAAGAATATCTGCAGTGGTTGAGTGAACCCACTAATCTTGATATATTTGCAGTGTATAAAAACATTGTACAATTAATTAATTTACAGGTATGTGATTTGTTCATCTGCTCTTCTATGGTTTATTTATATATTGTAGAATATACAAATCACTAGCTAAATTTGAGGTACAAAATATTTCCCAGCTTTTTTGTTTTTTGACTAATTTTGTACACACACACACATATAATTTTTAATTATGGTGTTTTCTATTTTGGATATGATCTAATAAAATATATTAAATTCCAAATTATATATTAACAATCACAAGAATTGCAGTACAATAATCAGAAGTAGGAAATATTATTGAAGTTGGCAGGTACTTTGCATTTTTCACGGCTATATGTAATGTAATGAAAACAAAGTGAACTGAGACAACTGCTTAACCTTTCTTCAAATAAAATATTGTAAAATGAATATGAAACAGCCACAGACATTTATAGTCAAATTAAAAGACTATAATAGTCCAAATTTAAAAGTTTTATAAAATGTGACCTTTGCATACTCTCAATCATATTGCTAATTTGATAGCTTCTTGGCACAATTTCATTTACATTGAACAAAAACGTATTATTTTGTGTTGCCTACAACATTTCATAGAAAAAGTTCTAAACATGACTCTTATATTATTAACCTATAAATGTGCATTTATTTTCATTATAAGATCATTACTGGAGGTGAAAAAATATGGTAGCATTAACATTCTCTCAATATTTAAATTACACAAAAACATTGCAACATAAATCAAATAACTAATTAGGGAATCATTTGGCTTGCACATTTTTTTATCTTTATGATTCTCACTAGTTTATTTATCCAAGTATATTATATGTCACAAAAGCTCCAACATTCTCTGAAATATAAATGGAATAAGATATATATATATATATATATATATATATATATATATATATAGAGAGAGAGAGAGAGAGAGAGAGAGAGAGAAGAAAGAGAGAGAGAGACATCCAAAAAGACAGCACTCACTGGACTTTAAAAATAAAAATTAACTTTTAATGATCCAAAGTTAAAAATTGGGGGTATGCATGACATTTCGATGCCGTACTGGCATCTTTATCAAATGTCCCAAGTTTGTAGAGGTGATGCTTCAGGGAAGGTACATCATCTGTGTGATGCCCCAAGGAAAGTGTGTTTGAACTGGCTGTACTGCCACAATTTATAGCTCCTCCTGTCAGGAATTAAGATAATTTGCAGCTGTTTGCATGTCCTCTTCGCGCTACAGCATAAAACATCCACCACGTGATACTTGCAGCTGATTGGAGTTTCTGGTTGTAAACACCGCAACTAGTTCCGACGTGAATACCTCATGGCTAATTAGCATATGCGTTATTGCAATCGCAGCTGTGCCCCACAGGCGTGCGTCAGACGAATCGGATGTCTGTGTCGGTCACTGGGGGAGTGTAACTATATGCCCCCTGGTCGTGAGTTAGACAAATCGAAAGCCAACATTAAACAATGGGATTGTAAGCAGATACTGCACACGGGCTCCTCCGTCAATTCAAAGACGATATTCAGAGATCGTGTTCCACATATAGCAGAATGTTCCATTGTTTATATTTCATTCTCTCCATTGTTGTTGTTGCAATATATATAAACACAACTTGTAGTTTTATCTATGTGCAAAAGAATAAGACATTTAGACGTAGGTGATACACACTTGGAATCTGATGAACCAATACTTCAATCATAAAGTATATTGGCAGTCCGTGCCCCACATATAGCGGGTTCAACCATTGGTCTAAGTTAGTCATCCTTATTGATATATTAGGTGGTGGATGTCCAGCTGTATATGGTGCAGTGTCCAGTGTAGTAAGGAGGGCTAATAAAATATATATAAAAAAGTGTGAAAAAGTTTAAAATACATATATATGGATATGTGAGAGTCCCGCTGCACCTAATGGGAAAAAGATGAATCTTTAATAGATGAGGTAACACTCCTATATCATGAGGTGACACTCCTATATGATGAGTGTTTCTGTAGAGAGCATCCACATTTTTTAGCCAAAAAAAGGCCCAAAATCAAGTTTAATATTCAGTCCCTTTGGGGACACAGTGTCCAGCATGTAAATCTGTGATGGTAGGTGATCAATTATCATGCATCGCAAGCTTGACAGATTATGTTTCTAAGTAACAAAGTGCCGTGCAACTGGAAGATCGGATTTGCCTTTCTTTATTGCCTCTCTGATCGAGAATCTATGGTTGGCCATCCTGTCCTTGAATGGGGTGATTGTTTTACCCACATAAAATAAGGAACATGGACAAATCAGTATATAAATGACAGAAGTGCTATTGCATGTAAGGCAATGTCGTATGGAATAACGTTTGTTTTTATGCAGGTGTTGAAAAGAGTCCCCTGTCTGCATAGAGTTGCAGGTCACACATTCACCACATCGAAAACATCCCTTTCTTCTAGATTGTAACCATGAGTCCACCTGGTGACTACCCTTTAGGTCTGTTTTTACCAGCTGGTCCTTGATTTTTCTCGCTCTCCTGTAGACCAGTCTTGCTGGTTTTTGTTTCCAATTGGCAAGGTTTTTATCTGTTTCTTAAATGTCCCATCTGTTACGGACAGCTTCTTGTATAGTGGAATGTAAGGGAGTGAAAGTTGTGATGAAGTTCAATTGTTGTTCTGTAACTTTAGAAGTATTGTTTGTCATTATAAGTGTCTCTTGGTTAGAGGACTCTAATTTCTGTCTGGCAATACTGATGTCCTTTCTATCATAGTTTCTTGACTCCAAATTTTGACACATTGGCCTCTATCTGGCGGACCTGATCCGACTACGCCAGACCTCGCTGAATACGGAGAGCAATTACGCTGTCCATATTCAGCATTGCACCAGCAGCTCACAAGAGCAACGCCGCCCCCTGCAGACTAGTGGCCAATGGGCCGCCAGCAGGGGGGTGTCAAGCAAACCGATCGTACTCGATCGAGTTGATTTCCGGCGATGTCTGTCCGCCTGCTCAGAGCAGGAGGACAGGTTATGGAGCAGCGGTCTTTGTGACTGCTGCTTCATAACTGCTGTTTCTGGTGAGCCTGCAGGCTCGCCAGAAACACGGGGCATCAAGCTCCATTCGGAGCTTGATAGATAGGCCACATAGAGTCAAGCTGGGATTCACATAACTCTTGCTCAGAATTATTTCTTACTACTCTGGTGAGTTGAGAGGCGATTATCCCTATCTTTTGATGTCGAGGGTGGTAGCTGGAAGCCAAAAGTAATGAATTCCTTTCAGTAGTTTTAGTGTAAAGTGAGGTGTCAAACCTCATACCCTGATCATTTCTTACTTTGAAAATATTAAGGTCAAGGAAATGTATTTGGTTGACATCATATTCAATCTTAAAGCGTATAGGTGTTTCTCTGTGGTTTAAACCGTCAACCCACTTATCAAGGCTATCTGAGCTACCATTCCATACCAGAAACAAATCATCTATATATCTGGTATACATCCTTATCTTAGGGTGTTGTGTGGGTTTCATTATCTCAAGCTCATACCATAGCATATAGATGTTAGCGTATACTGGGGCCATATTTGACCCCATGGACGTTCCTGCTATTTTGAGATAATAATAGTAAAATAAAATAGTTTTTTGTCAGACAATGTTCCATGAGTTCTAGTAAAAATTCTAATGGTTGGCCAGTGTAATTTTGATTACCGTGGCTATGGATCTGACAGCCTCCAAACCCCCCCCCCCCCATGGGGAATAACAGTATAGAGGCTGTCAACATCCATAGTCACCAGTATATCATCATCTGTAAGTTTGTCAAATGTAACTTTAGAAGTATAATGACAAACAATACTTCTAAAGTTACAGACCAACAATTGAACTCCATCACAACTTTCACTCCCTTACATTCCACTATACAAGAAGCTGTCCGTAACAGATGGGACATTTTAGAAACAGATAAAAGCCTTGCCAATTGGAAACAGAAACCAGCAAGACTGGTCTACAGGAGAGCAAGAAACATCAAGGACCTGCTGGTAAAAACGGACCTAAAGGGTAGTCACCAGGTGGACTCATGGTTACAATCTAGAAGAAAGGGATGTTTTCGATGTGGTGAATGTGTGACCTGCAACTCTATGCAGACCGGGGACTCTTCAACACCTGCATAAAAACAAATGTTATTCCATACGACATCACCTTATGTGCAATAGCACTTTTGTCATTTATATACTGATTTGTCCATGTTCCTTATTTTATGTGGGTAAAATGATCACCCCATTCAAGGACAGGAGGTCAACCATAGATTCTCGATCAGAGAGGCAAAAAAGAAAGGCAAATCCAATCTTCCAGTTGCACGGCACTTTGTTACTCAGAAACATAATCTGTCAAGCGTGCGATGCATGATAATTGATCATCTACCACCACAGAGGAGGGGGGGGGGGGTGACTGAGCCAGAATGTTATTACAATTGGAATCCAGATGGATTTACATGCTGGACACTGTGTCCCCGAAGGGACTGAATATAAAACTTGATTGTGGGCCTTTTATTGGCTAAAAAATGTGGATGTTCTCTACAGAAAATCTCATCATATAGGAGTGTCTCCTCATCATATAGGAGTGTTACCTCATCTATTAAAGATTCATCTTTTCCCCATTAGGTGCAGGGGGACTCTCACATATCCATGTATATGTATTTTAAACTTTTTCACACTTTTTTATATATATATTTTAGCCCTCCTTACTACACTGGACACTGCGCCATATACAGCTGGACATCCACCACCTAATATATCAATAAGGATGACTAACTTAGACCAATGGTTGAACCCACTATATATGGGGCACGGACTGCCAATATACTTTATGATTGAATTATTGGTTCATCAGATTCCAAGTGTGTATCACCTACATCTAAATGTCTTATTATTTTACACATAGATATAACTACAAGCTGTGTTTATATATATCGCAACAACAACAATGGAGAAAATGATATATAAACAATTGAACATTCCGCTATATGTGGAACACGATCTCTGAATGTCTTTGAATTGATGAAGGAGCCCGTGTGCAGTATCTGCTTACATTCCCATTGTTTAATGTTGGCTTTTGATTCGTCTAACTCATGACCAGGGGGCGTATACTTACACTCCCCCAGTGACCGACACAGACATCCGATTTGTCTGACGCACACCTGTGGGGCACAGCTGCGATTGCAATAATACATGTGCTAATTAGCCATGAGGTATTCACGCCGGAACAAGTTGCGGTGTTTACAACCAGAAACTCCAATCAGCTGCAAGTATCACGTGGTGGATGTCTTTTGCTGTAGCACAAAGAGGATTTGCAAACAGCTGCAAATTATCTTAATTCCTGACAGGAGGAGCTATAAATTGTGGCAGTACAGCCAGTTCAAACACACTTTCCTTGGGGCATCACACAGATGATGTACCTTCCCTGAAGCATCACCTCTACAAACTTGGGACATTTGATAAAGATGCCAGTACGGCATCGAAACGTCATGCCTACCCCCAATTTTTAACTTTGGATCATTAAAATTAAATTTTTATTTTAAAGTCTAGTGAGTGCTGTTTTTTTTGGATCTCTGGATATTTTCTGACATATGCACCCTGGCAGATGTAAAGCAGTTGACACAGAGTGCAATTCCTAGTGGGACTTTATATATATATATAATCATGTATTGTGATTTAGACTGCATTATTTTATAGTGCTTGTTGTATTTTTTGTTGGTATGGGAAATTCTTCTTCTTTGGCCCTTATTTTAGTTTATTGTCTTCACTAGACCAGATACTCAGCAATACTATGGCATGTTGATAGAGCAAAAGGCTGCTGCCTCACATAGAAGGCCAATTGCTTTCATTACAAATATCAGATTGCCCTGCTTAATGTCACTGCACCTGGTAATTCAGGACTGATGTAAGCCTATGGTTGCCAAAAGGAAGTAGCTCATTGGCTTACCTCAGTCCTGAACTTACCAGGTGCTTCCCACAGTGTGCAGTGACACTAAGCAAAGGGATCTTATATTTGTAATGAGGATAATTGATTATCTATTTAAGGCAGCAGTCTTTTGCTCCATCCACACACAGGAGTACTGTTGAGTACCCAGTCTAGTGTAGACAAAAACAAAGATGAGGGCAAAAGTAGATTTGGAGCAGCTGAATCTTTCTCTTCCCTTCTATGAGAACCTGGTCCAGCAAGCCTTGGATGGAACATAGAGGAGGAGAGCTGCAATACTAAAGTTATCAGCTGAAATGGGGAACTGTGAGCTCCTAACCTGCATATTAAGCACCCGGAGGTGCCATGTGTTTGTGTGTATTTCTCTTTTTTATCCTTTAAATTCTGTATGTCGATAAAAGACACTATGTGGTGCCTTGGTTTTGTTTTTTATACTACAGATGCTATACTGAGAGGCTGACCAGACCAAGTTCCCAAGAGCTGCATGAGTGGTGTGGATTATTTGAATTTTGCATAATTTTATTAAGAGGTTATTTGTTTTGTTTTTTTAATCATAAGAGTATATGATATCTAATTTATTATTTGATTAGTAACATAGTAGATGAGGTTTAAAAAAGATATAAGTCCATCAAATTCAACCTATACAAATCTCAAGATACATACAAAAAAGCTCCAGTTGAGCTTAAATTTATCCCATCAAAAAGGTGACCATTTAACACAAGCAGTCATATCCCTGAATTCTGTTTTTAGTCAGAAATGTATCTGAACTATTTTAAAATGTATCTAAAGTATTGGCTTTTACTACCTCCTTAGGTAAGGAATTGCACAATTTGATTGCTCGTACAGTGAAAAAAAAAAAGTTTATGTTGCTGGAGATTAAATCTCCATTCCTTTAGCCTTAAATTGTGACCCCTTGTCACAAACAATTTTCTTGAAATAAACATAGCTTCTGCCATCTCTGTATATGGGCCTTGAATATATTTTTATAAAGTAATCATGTCACCACTTAAGCACCTTTTTTCTAGAGAAAACAGACCCAGTGTGGCTAACCACTCCTCATAGCTTAAATTATCCATTCCCCTTATTACAACCCCAATTCTGAAAAAGTTGGGACACTATGGAAAATACAAAAAAAAGAGTCATTTGAAAATTCAAATCACCCTGTACTATATTTAAAACACTTTTACAACATTATAACACATTATTTAATGTTTTACTTTGTGAATTTAATGTATTTCTGAAAATGTACATTTATTTCAAATCTGATGACTGCAACACACTTCAAAAAAGTTGGTACAGCCGACTGTTTACCTCCTTTTCTTTTAATAACACTTATTAAGGCCTAGATTTAGAGTTCGGCGGTAAAAGGGCTGTTAACGCTCCGCAGGTTTTTTTCTGGCCGCACCATAAATTTAACTCTGGTATCGAGAGTTCAAACAAATGCTGCGTTAGGCTCCAAAAAAGGAGCGTAGAGCATATTTACCGCAAATGCAACTCTCGATACCAGAGTTGCTTACGGACGCGGCCGGCCTCAAAAACGTGCTCGTGCACGATTCTCCCATAGGAAACAATGGGGCTGTTTGAGCTGAAAAAAAACCTAACACCTGCAAAAAAGCAGCGTTCAGCTCCTAACGCAGCCCCATTGTTTCCTATGGGGAAACACTACCTACGTCTGCACCTAACACTCTAACATGTACCCCGAGTCTAAACACCCCTAACCTTACACTTATTAACCCCTATTCTGCCGCCCCCGCTATCGCTGACCCCTGCATTACACTTTTAACCCCTAATCTGCCGCTCCGTAAACCGCCGCCACCTACGTTATCCCTATGTACCCCTAATCTGCTGCCCCTAACATCGCCGACCCCTATGTTATATTTATTAACCCCTAATCTGCCCCCCACAACGTCGCCGACACCTACCTACACTTATTAACCCCTAATCTACCGAGCGGACCTGAGCGCTACTATAATAAATGTATTAACCCCTAATCCGCCTCACTAACCCTATCATAAATAGTATTAACCCCTAATCTGCCCTCCCTAACATCGCCGACACCTACCTTCAATTATTAACCCCTAATCTGACGACCGGAACTCACCGCTATTCTAATAAATGTATTAACCCCTAAAGCTAAGTCTAACCCTAACACTAACACCCCCCTAAGTTAAATATAATTTACATCTAACGAAATAAATTAACTCTTATTAAATAACTTATTCCTATTTAAAGCTAAATACTTACCTGTAAAATAAATCCTAATATAGCTACAATATAAATTACATTTATATTATAGCTATTTTAGGATTAATATTTATTTTACAGGCAACTTTGTAATTATTTTAACCAGGTACAATAGCTATTAAATAGTTAAGAACTATTTAATAGTTACCTAGTTAAAATAATTACAAATTTACCTGTAAAATAAATCCTAACCTAAGATATAATTAAACCTAACACTACCCTATCAATAAAATAATTAAATAAACTACCTACAATTACCTACAATTAACCTAACACTACACTATCAATAAATTAATTAAACACAATTGCTAAAAATAAATACAATTAAATAAACTATCTAAAGTACAAAAAATAAAAAAGAACTAAGTTACAGAAAATAAAAAAATATTTACAAACATAAGAAAAATATTACAACAATTTTAAACTAATTACACCTACTCTAAGCCCCCTAATAAAATAACAAAGACCCCCAAAATAAAAAATTCCCTACCCTATTCTAAAATACAAAAATTACAAGCTCTTTTACCTTACCAGCCCTGAACAGGGCCCTTTGCGGGGCATGCCCCAAGAATTTCAGCTCTTTTGCCTGTAAAAAAAAACATACAATACCCCCCCCCCAACATTACAACCCACCACCCACATACCCCTAATCTAACCCAAACCCCCTTAAATAAACCTAACACTAATCCCCTGAAGATCTTCCTACCTTGTCTTCACCATCCAGGTATCACCGATCCGTCCTGGCTCCAAGATCTTCATCCAACCCAAGCGGGGGTTGGCGATCCATAATCCGGTGCTCCAAAGTCTTCCTCCTATCCGGCAAGAAGAGGACATCTGGACCGGCAAACATCTTCTCCAAGCGGCATCTTCGATCTTCTTCCATCCGATGACGACCGGCTCCATCTTGAAGACCTCCAGCGCGGATCCATCCTCTTCTTCCGACGACTAGACGACGAATGACGGTTCTTTTAAGGGACGTCATCCAAGATGGCGTCCCTCGAATTCCGATTGGCTGATAGGATTCTATCAGCCAATCGGAATTAAGGTAGGAATATTCTGATTGGCTGATGGAATCAGCCAATCAGAATCAAGTTCAATCCGATTGGCTGATCCAATCAGCCAATCAGATTGAGCTCGCATTCTATTGGCTGATCGGAACAGCCAATAGAATGCGAGCTCAATCTGATTGGCTGATTGGATCAGCCAATCGGATTGAACTTGATTCTGATTGGCTGATTCCATCAGCCAATCAGAAAATTCCTACCTTAATTCCGATTGGCTGATAGAATCCTATCAGCCAATCGGAATTCGAGGGACGCCATCTTGGATGACGTCCCTTAAAGGAACCGTCATTCGTCGTCTAGTCGTCGGAAGAAGAGGATGGATCCGCGCTGGAGGTCTTCAAGATGGAGCCGGTCGTCATCGGATGGAAGAACATAGAAGATGCCGCTTGGAGAAGATGTTTGCCGGTCCGGATGTCCTCTTCTTGCCGGATAGGAGGAAGACTTTGGAGCACCGGATTATGGATCGCCAACCCCCGCTTGGGTTGGATGAAGATCTTGGAGCCAGGACGGATCGGTGATACCTGGATGGTGAAGACAAGGTAGGAAGATCTTCAGGGGATTAGTGTTAGGTTTATTTAAGGGGGTTTGGGTTAGATTAGGGGTATGTGGGTGGTGGGTTGTAATGTTGGGGGGGGGGTATTGTATGTTTTTTTTTACAGGCAAAAGAGCTGAAATTCTTGGGGCATGCCCCGCAAAGGGCCCTGTTCAGGGCTGGTAAGGTAAAAGAGCTTGTAATTTTTGTATTTTAGAATAGGGTAGGGAATTTTTTATTTTGGGGGTCTTTGTTATTTTATTAGGGGGCTTAGAGTAGGTGTAATTAGTTTAAAATTGTTGTAATATTTTTCTTATGTTTGTAAATATTTTTTTATTTTCTGTAACTTAGTTCTTTTTTATTTTTTGTACTTTAGATAGTTTATTTAATTGTATTTATTTTTAGCAATTGTGTTTAATTAATTTATTGATAGTGTAGTGTTAGGTTAATTGTAGGTAATTGTAGGTAGTTTATTTAATTATTTTATTGATAGGGTAGTGTTAGGTTTAATTATATCTTAGGTTAGGATTTATTTTACAGGTAAATTTGTAATTATTTTAACTAGGTAACTATTAAATAGTTCTTAACTATTTAATAGCTATTGTACCTGGTTAAAATAATTACAAAGTTGCCTGTAAAATAAATATTAATCCTAAAATAGCTATAATATAAATGTAATTTATATTGTAGCTATATTAGGATTTATTTTACAGGTAAGTATTTAGCTTTAAATAGGAATAAGTTATTTAATAAGAGTTAATTTATTTCATTAGATGTAAATTATATTTAACTTAGGGGGGTGTTAGTGTTAGGGTTAGACTTAGCTTTAGGGGTTAATACATTTATTAGAATAGCGGTGAGTTCCGGTCGTCAGATTAGGGGTTAATAATTGAAGGTAGGTGTCGGCGATGTTAGGGAGGGCAGATTAGGGGTTAATACTATTTATGATAGGGTTAGTGAGGCGGATTAGGGGTTAATACATTTATTATAGTAGCGCTCAGGTCCGCTCGGTAGATTAGGGGTTAATAAGTGTAGGTAGGTGTCGGCGACGTTGTGGGGGGCAGATTAGGGGTTAATAAATATAACATAGGGGTCGGCGATGTTAGGGGCAGCAGATTAGGGGTACATAGGGATAACGTAGGTGGCGGCGATTTGCGGTCGGAAGATTAGGGGTTAATTATTTTAAGTAGCTTGCGGCGACGTTGTGGGGGGCAATTTAGGGGTTAATAAATATAATATAGGGGTCGGCGGGGTTAGGGGCAGCAGATTAGGGGTACATAAGTATAACGTAGGTGGCGGTCGGCAGATTAGGGGTTAAAAATTTTAATCGAGTGGCGGCGATGTGGGGGGACCTCGGTTTAGGGGTACATAGGTAGTTTATGGGTGTTAGTGTACTTTAGGGTACAGTAGTTAAGAGCTTTATAAACCGGCGTTAGCCAGAAAGCTCTTAACTCCTGCTATTTTCAGGCGGCTGGAATCTTGTCGTTAGAGCTCTAACGCTCACTGCAGAAACGACTCTAAATACCGGCGTTAGAAAGATCCCATTGAAAAGATAGGCTACGCAAATGGCGTAGGGGGATCTGCGGTATGGAAAAGTCGCGGCTGCAAAGTGAGCGTTAGACCCTTTAATCACTGACTCCAAATACCAGCGGGCGCCCAAAACCAGCGTTAGGAGCCTCTAACGCTGGTTTGACGGCTACCGCCGAACTCTAAATCTAGGCCTAAGTGTTTGGGAACTGAATACACCAGTTTGTTAAATTTAGCAAGTGGAATGTTCCCCCATTCATCCATTATGCATGTCTTCAGCTGCTCAACTGTACTGGGCCTTTGTTGCCTTATTTTGTACTTCATAATGCACCACACATTCTCAATCAGAGATAGGTCAGGACTGCAGGCAGGTCTTGCTAGCACCCACACTCTCTGCGTACACAACCATGCGCTTGTAATCTGGTTTGGCATTGTCCTGCTGGAAAAAATAGGGATGTTCCTGGAAAAGATGACATCTGTATGGCAACATATGCTGCTCCAAAATGTATACATATTACTCTGCATTAATGGTTCCCTCACAGATGTGCAAGTTACCCATGCCATGGGCACTGACACACCCCCATACCATGACAGATGCTGGATTTTGGACCTGATAACAGCATGGATGGTCCTTTTTCTCTTTGGCCTGGAAAACACGATGGCTGTTTTTTCCAAAAACTATTTGAAATGTTAACATGTCAGACCAAAAAAACAATTCCACTGTGCTACTCTCCATCTCAGATAAGACAGAGCCCAGAGAAGTCGGATACGCTTCTGGACAGTGTTGATGTATGGCTTCTGCTTTGCATAGTAAAGCCTTAACTTTCATCTGTGGATGCAGTGGTGAATGGTATTGACTGATCAAGGTGTACCAAGTTTTCCCAAACCCATGTCAGGATATCCATTACAGGCTCATGACGGTTTTTGAGACAGTGACGTTTGAGGGATTGAAGATCACATGCATTTAGAAGTGGTTTTCGGCCATGACCTTTTCGCACCAAGATTTGACCAGATTTCTTGAATCTTTTAATTATATTGTGCACTGTAAACAGTGAAATTCCCCAAATTCTACTGATTTGTCTTTGGGGAATGTTGTTCTCAAAGTGTTGGATTATTTGCTGACACATCTGTTGGGAGATTGGCGAGTCTCGACCCATCCTTGCTCTTGAAGGACTAGGCCTTTTTGGAGGCTCGTAATATACTAACGCCTAGATTTAGAGTTTTGCGGCCAAAGGGGTGCGTTAGCTACGCGTGTTTTTTTTTCCCCGCACCTTTTAAATAACACTGGTATTGAGAGTTCTCTGAAGGGCTGTGTTAGGCTGCAAAAAGGGAGCGTAGAGGCATATTTACCGCCACTTCAACTCTCAATACCAGCGTTGCTTATGGTAGCGGCTAGCTGGAAAAACGTGTTTGTGCACGATTCCCCCATAGGAAACAATGGGGCAGTTTGGGCTGAAAAAAACCTAACACCTGCAAAAAAGCAGAGTTAAGCTCCCAACGCAGCCCCATTGTTTCCTATGGGGAAACACTTTCTAAGTCTGCACCTAACACCCTAACATGAACCCCGAGTCTAAACACCCCTAACCTTACACTGATTAACCCCTAATCTGCTGCCCCCGCTATCGCTGACCCCTGCATTTTATTATTAACCCCTAATCTGCCGCTCCGGACACCGCCGCAACCTACATTATACCTATGTACCCATAATCTGCTGCCCACAACATCGCCGACCCCTATATTATATTTATTAACCCCTAATCTGCTGCCCCAACGTTGCTGCTACCTTACCTACACTTATTAACCCCTAATCTGCCGACCGGACCTCGCCGCCACTATAATAGATGTATTAAACCCTAAACCGCCGCACTCCCGCCTAGTAAACCCTATAATAAATAGTATTAACCCCTAATCTGCCCTCCCTAACATCTGCGACACCTAACTTCAAGTATTAACCCCTAATCTGCCGACCGGACCTCGCCGCTACTCTAATAAATGTATTAACCCCTAAAGCTAAGTCTAACCCTAACCCTAACACCCCCCTAAGTTAAATATAATTTTTATCTAACGAAATAAATTATTTCTTATTAAAAAAAATAATCCTATTTAAAGCTATATACTTACCTGTAAAATAAACCCTAATATAGCTACAATATAAATAATAATTACATTGTAGCTATTTTAGGATTTATATTTATTTTACAGGCAACTTTGTATTTATTTTAACTCGGTACAATAGCTATTAAATAGTTATTTACTTTTTAATAGCTACCTAGTTAAAATAATTACAAAATTACCTGTAAAATAAATCCTAACCTAAGTTACAATTAAACCTAACACTACACTATCAATAAATTAATTAAATAAATTACCTACAATTACATACAATTAAATAAACACTAAATTACAAAAAATAAAAAAAGATTACCAGAATATTAGGCTAATTACACCTACTCTAACCCTAATAAAATAAAAAAGCCCCCACAAAATAATAAAGGTCCCTACCCTATTCTAAATTAAAAAGTAACCAGCTCCTTTACCAGCCCTTAAAAGGGCTTTTTGCGGGGCATGACCCTAAGTAATCAGCTCTTTTGCCTGTAAAAAAAAATGCAACCCCCCAACATTAAAACCCACCACCCACATACCCCTACTATAACCCAAACCCCCCTTAAATAAACTGTAAATAAAAATTAGTGTCCAAGAACAAAAATAAAAAAAAAAAAATATATATATATATATATATATATAAACATCCAGATCAGGTGCACTCACTGTTACAAGACTACATCCGCCGGGGTGCTTCGTGCAGTGTATGCAACAATAACATTTTATCCCACAAGGAGAATAAAGCGCTGCACTCACTGGTCTTCATGAGCAAGTTCAAATTTTAATGTTCTTCACATCAGCATACTGATGTGAAGAATATTAAAATTTGAACTTGCTCATGAAGACCGGTGAGTGCAGCACTTTATTCTCCTTGTGGGATAAATTGCTATCGTTTTATATATATATATATATATATATATATATAGTGTCCAAAGTGAATATGTGTCCTTGATAATTGTCCTCTGTGAATGTCCAAATGGAGACTCCTAGTGTGGTGAATACTAATTAGGTTGTATCCAGTGTTCCCAAAAAATTTATAAAAATAAAAATAAAAGTAAAAAATCATAAAATGAAGTTTTCAGACTCGAGCAGTGACTGTCTATATATCGACGTGTTTCAGCCCCTAACTGGGCCTTTTTCAAGATGTCAACTGCTAGTAGTGTTAAGACTTAAATAGCCTGTATTGGCCAATCATAATCGAGACTTTTTCCTGCCTCAAAAATGCCCTTATGTATATCTTTGATTTCGGTCATTGCCCTTAATCAAAATGGTGACTCCTATTGCCATTATTAAGTCACTTCCGGTCTTAGTGATATTCCAAGAAGCCATTTCACTAATAAAAAAAAATATACCAAATCTAAGTTTACATTAACTCTTGTTGTATATTAACCTGAAGCGGAATACCCTTAGGTGTATCAGAGGATCCAGATTGTTAATTTTTAATCGTTCACAGATCTTAGTAAACTTCCGGTAGTGATAATATGTCACTTCCGGATGACGCATCACTTCCAGTTTTTCGGATTCTGCGTCAATTCTGGCAGAATCCATGCCTAAAGTTACAATCAAACATATATCATCAAAAAATTTAACAAATATTTAGAATATTAAAAGATTGAAGCTCACTAATTTATACTTAAGGTCTTCTATAATCAACATCAAATGTAGAAGTTATAAAATTATTAGTATTAAGTGTTAAAAAAAAAAACTTAATACTAATAATTTTTAACACTTAATACTAATAATATTCTACTTAATACTAATAATGTTCAATTTTTTGATGGTATATGTTTGATTGTAACTTTAGGCATTTTATAAATTTTTATAATTTTATATGTTATTGGAGATTTGGACCTTAAGACTCGAGCATACTATTAACTTTTACACAAACTACCACATTGGTTTCTATATTGGAGAGCCCAAAATTATATATTTTCTAGTCCATAGAGCCATAAATTACATTTCCCCGAACTCTATATTGTAAACCGGCTACAATGGCATATTTTCGCCGGAAGTGACGCAGAATCTAAAAAACTTGAAGTGAAACGTCATCCGGAAGTGACGTATTATCACTACCGGAAGTTTACTAAGGTTCGTGAACGATTACAAATTTACAATCCAGATCCTCTCATACACCTAAGGGTATTCCGCTTCAGGTTAATATACAACAAGAGTTAATGTAAACTTAGATTTGGGATATTTATTTTATAAGTTAAATGGCTTCTTTGAATATCACTAAGACCGGAAGTGAATTAATAATGATATTAATAGTCACCATTTTGACTAAGGGCAATGATCAAAATCAATGATATACATAAGGGCATTTTCTAAACCAGAAGTAACCTAATAATGGCAATAAGAGTCACCATTTGTATTAAGGGCAATGATCGAAATCAATGATATACATAAGGGCATTTTTCGGACCGGAAGTGACCTAATAATAGCAATAAGAGTCACCAATTTGATTAAGGGCAATGACCGAAATCAATTATATACATAAGGGCATTTTTGAGGCAGGAAAAAGTCTTGATTATGATTGGCCAATACAGGCTATTTAAGTCTTAACACTGCTAGCAGTTGACATCTTGAAAAAGGCCCATTTTGGGTCCGAAACACGCCGATATAGACAGTCACTGCTTGAGTCTGAAAATAGGGTAAGCCTATTCCTAATAGTCTCAATTTATTTTATCAGTATTGCACTATGTAATTTTTGTTTCCACAGGTATCAATTATATTGGATATTATATTGGATTTTTGGAGCTTCACTTTTTGGTTCAATATTTTTCATTTTTCATACTTCATTTTTTTATTTTTTTACTTCTATTTTTATTTTTGTTTTTATAAAAAATTTTGGAACACTGGATACAACCTAATTAGGATTTACCACACTAGGAGTCTCCATTTGGACACATTAGACATTCACAGAGGACACTTATCAAGGACACTTATATTCACTTTGGACACTTTATATATATATATATATATATATATATATATATATATATATATATATATATATATATGTATGTATATATATATATATATATATATATATTCTTGGACACTAATTTTTATTCACAGCTATATTATTTCCTCACAAATTTGATGATTCTTGTCTTGAGGAATTGACCTACCCCTAATCAATTGATCATAATTCGTTTTAATTGTTTTTAATAGTTTTTATATGTCATTCTGAATTGTGTATAGGGTACCCTACTGTATTTTAAGTTTGATATTTTAGCATATGTAGATACTTTAGCCTTTTTTAGGCGCTCCCTCCTTCTATTCATATCTATTATCTTTGAGTTTTTAGAGATCTCATTTTGGGAGCTTGTATCTTGTAATGTTGGCGCTATATACAAATTAATTTAACAAAAATAGAGATTGTTCTATTTACTCTTTACTCCAAGTGATTAATAAAAATATTAAAAAGAACAGCGCCCAGTACTGATCCATGGGGGACTCAACTGATTACCTTTGTCCAATCTGAGTATGATCCGTTTACTAGTACTCATTGCTCTATGTCATTTATACAGTTATTTATCCATGAGCTAACATTTTCAGCTATTCCCAGTCCATTAATTTTGTACATTAATCTCTCATGTGTATCAAACGCCTTTGCCAAATCAAAGTATATCACATCAACTGATTCCTCTTTATCTATATTTTTACTTACTTCCTCGTATAATCTAATTAGATGAGTTTGACAAAATCTATTACCCTTACCCCTATACTACCTCTCCCTCAGCACCGGTATATTTCAGTCATCGCTGAAGCATGCACTGGTCACACCTATCCTCAAAAAGCCTTCCCTTAATCCTACCTCCCTATCCAACTATCGCCCTATTTCCCTCTTCCCTCTTGCCTCAAAGCTTCTTGAAAAACTAGTATATGCACGCCTATACCATTTCCTTACGTTAAACTCCCTTTTTGACCCACTGCAATCTGGATTTCGTACCTATCACTCCACAGAGACAGCTATTGTTAAGGTTACCAACGCCCCCTCATATGCCAACTTGTATGTAAATGCCTTCGAACACAAATTTATTTGGAACAATAATCCTTTTATTAATAATTGAATTAAATATGGAAGGTATATAGATGATGTTTTAATTTTGTGGAAAGGGGATGAGATATCAATTGATAGTTTTATAAATTTTATTAATAATAATGATTACAATTTAAAATTCACTAAAGCCTATTCTAATACTCAAATCGAATTTCTGGACCTAATTTTATATAAAGATAAAGACAGTAAAATTGCAGTTAGAAACTTTAGGAAAACAACAGATAGGAACAGCTTCATCCAAGCTAAAAGTGCACACAAGAGAAGCTGGATCCAAAATTTCCCATATAGCCAGTTTCTACTTTTGAGAAGAAACTGCACATATCTGGAGGATTTTACAGTAGAAGCCGAGATTTTGGCAATTAAATTTTTAGAAAAGGGATATAGCAAGGAGGTCATTAACAAAGCTAAGGATAAAGCTCTCGCAATAGAAAGAAGCTCACTCTTCATTAAGGAAGATAGACATAGAGATCAACCCATTGGTACCAGAGTGCATAATGAGCTAATGACAACCCTTTCTGCTAATACTAAACCCATTAGGTTTATCACCACTTATAATGAGGGGTCTAAAAAACTTGAAAAGATCATTCAGAAACACTGGCCTCTTCTAGTGACAGATCCCTTATTGAGGTCCAGAATAAATGAGAAACCAGTGTTTACATATAAGAAGGGTAAAAGTCTCAAAAATATATTGGCACCCAGCAAATTGAGAGACACTAAACAGCAGAGAGGTGTCAATATTTCTATCACTGAGAATTGGTTAACCACATGGCAAGGTACCTTTAAATGTGGTAAAGCTAGGTGCAACATGTGTGCACATGTAGATAAATCTCCCACTTTCTCTAACTCTGAGTTGACAGAAACTTTCAACATTACAGGTAGAAAAAATTGTGACTCCACATATGTAGTCTATTTACTGCATTGTGGGTGTGGCCTACTTTATGTAGGCCGCACCAAAAGAAAAATTAGACGCAGAACAAATGAGCATATCTACAACATTAAAGAGAAGCTTCTGACACATAGTGTATCAAAACATTTCTTAGAACACCATGGCAGTAATCCAAAGTCACTGAAAGTACAGGTGATAGATTGGATCCCACCAAATAAACCAAATAGATTATTAGATTTAAGAAGTACTGTTGAGAACACAGTCTAGTGTAGACAAAAACAAAGATGAGGGCAAAAGTAGATTTGGAGCAGCTGAATCTTTCTCTTCCCTTCTATGAGAACCTGGTCCAGCAAGCCTGGGATGGAACATAGAGGAGAGCTGCAATACTAAAGTTATCAGCTGAAATAGGGAACTGTGAGCTCCTAACCTGCATATTAAGCACCCGGAGGTGCCATGTTTTAGTGTGTATTCCTCTTTTTTATCCTTTAAATTCTGTATGTTGATATAAGACACTATGTGGTGCCTTGGTTTTGTTTTTTTATACTACAGATGCTATACTGAGAGGCTGACCAGACCAAGTTCCCAAGAGCTGCATGAGTGGTGTGGATTATTTGAATTTTGCATAATTTTATTAAGAGGATTATTTGTTTTTGTTTTTTTAATCATAAGAGTATATGATATCTAATTTATTATTTGATTAGTAACATAGTAGATGAGGTTTAAAAAAGATATAAGTCCATCAAATTCAACCTATACAAATCTCAATATACATACAAAAAAGCTCCAGTTGAGCTTAAATTTATCCCATCAAAAAGGTGACCATTTAACACAAGCAGTCATATCCCTGAATTCTGTTTTTAGCCAGAAATGTATCTGAACTATTTTAAAATGTATCTAAAGTATTGGCTTTTACTACCTCCTTAGGTAAGGAATTGCACAATTTGATTGCTCGTACAGTGAAAAAAAAAGTTTATGTTGCTGGAGATTAAATCTCCATTCCTTTAGCCTTAAATTGTGACCCCTTGTCACAAACAATTTTCTTGAAATAAACATAGCTTCTGCCATCTCTGTATATGGGCCTTGAATATATTTTTATAAAGTAATCATGTCACCACTTAAGCACCTTTTTTCTAGAGAAAACAGACCCAGTGTGGCTAACCACTCCTCATAGCTTAAATTATCCATTCCCCTTATTACAACCCCAATTCTGAAAAAGTTGGGACACTATGGAAAATACAAAAAAAAGAGTCATTTGAAAATTCAAATCACCCTGTACTATATTTAAAACACTTTTACAACATTATAACACATTATTTAATGTTTTACTTTGTGAATTTAATGTATTTCTGAAAATGTACATTTATTTCAAATCTGATGACTGCAACACACTTCAAAAAAGTTGGTACAGCCGACTGTTTACCTCCTTTTCTTTTAATAACACTTATTAAGGCCTAGATTTAGAGTTTGGCGGTAGCCGTCAAAACCAGCGTTAGAGGCTCCTAACGCTGGTTTTAGACTACCGCCGGTATTTCGAGTCAGTCAGGAAAGGGTCTAACGCTCACTTTGCAGCCGCGACTTTTCCATACCGCAGATCCCCTTACGTCAATTGCGTATCCTATCTTTTCAATGGGATCTTTCTAACTCCGGTATTTAGAGTCGTGGCTGAAGTGAGCGTTAGAAATCTAACGACAAAAATCCAGCCGCAGAAAAAAGTCAGTAGTTAAGAGCTTTCTGGGCTAACGCCGGTTTATAAAGCTCTTAACTACTGTGCTCTAAAGTACACTAACACCCATAAACTACCTATGTACCCCTAAACCGAGGTCCCCCCACATCGCCGCCACTCGATTAAATTTTTTTAACCCCTAATCTGCCGACCGCCACCTATGTTATACTTATGTACCCCTAATCTGCTGCCCCTAACACCGCCGACCCCTATATTATATTTATTAACCCCTAACCTGCCCTCCACAACGTCGCCGCCAGCTACCTACAATAATTAACCCCTAATCTGCCGACCGCAAAGCGCCGCCACCTACATTATAGCTATGTACCCCTAATCTGCTGCCCCTAACACCGCCGACCCCTATATTATATTTATTAACCCCTAATCTGCCCCCCTCAACGTCGCCTCCACCTGCCTACACTTATTAACCCCTAATCTGCCGAGCGGATCTCACCACTACTATAATAAAGTTATTAACCCCTAATCCGCCTCACTCCCGCCTCAATAACCCTATAATAATTAGTATTAACCCCTAATCTGCCCTCCCTAACATTGCCGACACCTAACTTAAATTATTAACCCCTAATCTGCCGACCTAATCTTGCCGCTACTGTAATAAATGGATTAAGCCCTAAAGCTAAGTCTAACCCTAACACTAACACCCCCCTAAATTAAATATAATTTAAATCTATCGAAATAAATTAACTATTATTAAATAAATTATTCCTATTTAAAGCTAAATACTTACCTGTAAAATAAACCCTAATATGGCTACAATATAAATTATAATTATATTATAGCTATTTTAGGATTAATATTTATTTTACAGGCAACTTTGTAATTATTTTAACCAGGTACAATAGCTATTAAATAGTTAATAACTATTTAATAGTTACCTAGTTAAAATAATTACAAAATTACCTGTAAAATAAATCCTAACCTAAGTTACAATTAAACCTAACACTACACTATCAATAAATCAATTAAATAAAATACCTACAATTGCCTACAATTAAACCTAACACTACACTATCAATAAATTAATTAAATACAATTCCTACAAATAAATACAATGAAATAAACTAACTAAAGTACAAAAAATAAAAAAGAACTAAGTTACAAAAAATAAAAAATATTTACAAACATTAGAAAAATATTACAACAATTTTAAACTAATTACACCTACTCTAAGCCCCCTAATAAAATAACAAAGCCCCCCAAAATAAAAAAATGCCCTACCCTATTCTAAATTACAAAAGTTCAAAGCTCTTTTACCTTACCAGCCCTGAACAGGGCCCTTTGCGGGGTATGCCCCAAAGAATTCAGCTCTTTTGCCTGTAAAAAAAACACATACAATCCCCCCCCCCCAACATTACAACCCACCACCCACATACCCCTAATCTAACCCAAACCCCCCTTAAATAAACCTAACACTAAGCCCCTGAAGATCTTCCTACCTTATCTTCACCATACCAGGTTCACCGATCGATCCAGAAGAGCTCCTCCGATGTCTTGATCCAAGCCCAAGCGGGGGGCTGAAGATGTCCATGATCCGGCTGAAGTCTTCATCCAAGCGGGAGCTGAAGAGGTCCATGATCCGGCTGAAGTCTTCTATCAACGGCATCTTCAATCTTCTTTCTTCCGGAGCCATCATCTTCCAGCCGACGCGGAACATCCTCTTCTCCCGACGCCTACTCGCCGAATGACGGTTCCTTTAAATGACGTCATCCAAGATGGCGTCCGTCGAATTCCGATTGGCTGTGTTACGGTTGCCTCCAGGCTGGCTGGAAGTTGGACCGTAGAAAAGGATGCTCCTAGCGCTCACCAAAGGAGCAGCAGCACCGTGGACACTATAACTACTGCGTAGCCACCATCAGTAATGCAGACTATATGAACCACCGCTGCTGGGCTGGTATCTCGCCGTCTGCTCTGCACCCTGGACCTACGACCAGGCTCCAGTAGGCGAACCTCTTCCTTCTGTAGCAATCCCTGTAGCTAAGGGAGTATGAAAAGCATAGCAATCCCTGTAGTGATTATAAGCTGTCCCCTACAAACATGAGTCAAAGCTTCAAGTTAGAGGGTCAACATAGGTCTGATGTGCTGGAGCACACAGCCTGCTTTTATTCAGGTTACATGCAAACAGGACACTCTCAGGGGGAGGCATAAAATCCCCCATCACACATTTGATATTAGATAGAGAGACACTCCCTTTGACAGGCCACAACATTTACTTCAGCAGATAACATTTTACACACAATAAAACAATGCAGTCCACCTTATCAATACTAGTCTGATTAGACAATGGGAAAGTTGATCACTAAACCTAATTAGAGCTAATCCCAGCAGACTTGTATTTAGAATAGGTTTCTTGAAGCTGAACAAAATTTAACTCTTAATGGCACACAATGAAACTGAACCAAGTGGGAGAAAGCCAGGGACAAGTCATTTCACAGGTCTGGGGACATAGTCTTAAAGGGGCATTGTTCATCAAAGTCACAATATGTCCCCAGATGGTTCTTAAAGGGCCACACACACCCAACAAAAGTCAATATGTCCTCAGGGGCACAATCTTCCAGGGGCCATAGTCATGTGGAAGGAGGCTGGCAAATAGGCTTCTCCAAAATCCAGGGAAGCAGGGCAATTTTTCATTTAAAGGGCCAGTTACAAACAGCAGTTTGTAACATATCTCCCCTTTTGGAGGGAGACTAACCAGGCACCTGACCTTCTGCCGGTCAGTGCCCAAGTTAGTCTCGCAACCCACCCACAAATAATCGCTAGCAGCAAAGTAGCCCCCCCACAATACGTAGTACTGGCCTGTAAGTTCCAGGTTGCAGGATGAAAGTGCAGCATCCTCGGCCTTCCTGGCGCAGCTGGGCAAATAGCTGATGGTACTTGGGGGGCAGAGGCCAGCGGCACTCTGCCCTGGTGCCAGCGCTTCTGCTGGGGTGAGGGGTTTGCAGGTCAGTTCTGTAACAAGGACAAGGTCTGTAGAGCAGAGGCCAGCAGCGCTCTGTCCTGATGCCAGCTCTTCTGCTGGGGGAATTGGGGCATAGTCCTGCCCGGTGGCAAAGGGAACGTGGGGGTCAGTGGGGGCCAACATCTCCACTGTTAACCCTGGGCCCAAGTTAGGAGTTAGCTGGGGAGGGGGAGATTGGCTTACCTCCTCCTCCTGATACTCCGGCGGCCGTTGGGAAGGGAGGTCGATGCTCTCCGCTTCCTGTGGAACATGCTGCGGCTGGGGAGAGAGACCGGTTGTCTCCTCTCCCTGGAAGGCACACTCCGGCTGGGGAGGGAGGTCGATGCTCTCCCCTCCCTGTAGCTGGGTCTGTCGCTGGGGATCTGGGCCGCCTGCCCAGCATCCCTGTAGGGCCGGTAGAGAGACTGCGGTCCCATCTCCACCTGCCTGCTGGGGGTCCTCCCAGGACCAGTCTATGAGGCCTGCTGCCTCTGGTATCTCTGTTTGGGGTTGGGGAAGGAGACCGGTTGTCTCTTCCCTCTGCACAGTATACTGCCGCTGGGGAGGGAGGTCGCTGCTCCCCTCTCCCTGTGGAACATGCTGCGGCTGGGGAGAGAGACCAGGTGTCCATACCCTCAAACTCCACAGTTGGCGCTCAAAGGCTCGTGCCGCTTTGTTCTCCGTATCCAATTCCCGGATGATGCGACTGACTACCTCCTGCGCAGGGTCTGGACCATATCGGACTAGCCGCCTCTTTACCTCTGGAACGAAATCCGCGCCCTCATAGCGACGGATCCGGTTGAGGTGCTCTTCACATGGTTCTGACCAGTATCTTGTCAGCTCCATGCTGCTGTAGGTAGGGACGCTGCGCAGTGGCTAGCGTTGCCCTCAATTACTCTCCTACGATACCAGTGCTGTTGTGGTGCTGCTCCTTGCGCTAGGACGCCAATCCCACCGCTGCCGCCAAATGTTACGGTTGCCTCCAGGCTGGCTGGAAGTTGGACCGTAGAAAAGGATGCTCCTAGCGCTCACCAAAGGAGCAGCAGCACCGTGGACACTATAACTACTGCGTAGCCACCATCAGTAATGCAGACTATATGAACCACCACTGCTGGGCTGGTATCTCGCCGTCTGCTCTGCACCCTGGACCTACGACCAGGCTCCAGTAGGCGAACCTCTTCCTTCTGTAGCAATCCCTGTAGCTAAGGGAGTATGAAAAACATAGCAATCCCTGTAGTGATTATAAGCTGTCCCCTACAAACATGAGTCAAAGCTTCAAGTTAGAGGGTCAACATAGGTCTGATGTGCTGGAGCACACAGCCTGCTTTTATTCAGGTTACATGCAAACAGGACACTCTCAGGGGGAGGCATAAAATCCCCCATCACACATTTGATATTAGATAGAGAGACACTCCCTTTGACAGGCCACAACATTTACTTCAGCAGATAACATTTTACACACAATAAAACAATGCAGTCCACCTTATCAATACTAGTCTGATTAGACAATGGGAAAGTTGATCACTAAACCTAATTAGAGCTAATCCCAGCAGACTTGTATTTAGAATAGGTTTCTTGAAGCTGAACAAAATTTAACTCTTAATGGCACACAATGAAACTGAACCAAGTGGGAGAAAGCCAGGGACAAGTCATTTCACAGGTCTGGGGACATAGTCTTAAAGGGGCATTGTTCATCAAAGTCACAATATGTCCCCAGATGGTTCTTAAAGGGCCACACACACCCAACAAAAGTCAATATGTCCTCAGGGGCACAATCTTCCAGGGGCCATAGTCATGTGGAAGGAGGCTGGCAAATAGGCTTCTCCAAAATCCAGGGAAGCAGGGCAATTTTTCATTTAAAGGGCCAGTTACAAACAGCAGTTTGTAACAGGCTGATAGGATTCTATCAGCCAATCGGAATTAAGGTAGGAAAATTCTGATTGGCTGATGGAATCAGCCAATCAGATTGAGCTCGCATTCTATTGGCTGATCGGAACAGCCAATAGAATGCAAGCTCAATCTGATTGGCTGATCGGATCAGCCAATCGGATTGAACTTCAATCTGATTGGCTGATTCCATGAGCCAATCAGAATTTTCCTACCTTAATTCCGATTGGCTGATAGAATCCTATCAGCCAATCGGAATTCGACGGACGCCATCTTGGATGACGTCATTTAAAGGAACCGTCATTCGGCGAGTAGGCGTCGGGAGAAGAGGATGTTCCGCGTCGGCTGGAAGATGATGGCTCTGGAAGAAAGAAGATTGAAGATGCCGTTGATAGAAGACTTCAGCCGGATCATGGACCTCTTCAGCCCCCCGCTTGGGCTTGGATCAAGACTTCAGCCAGATCATGGACATCTTCAGCCCCCCGCTTGGGCTTGGATCAAGACATCGGAGGAGCTCTTCTGGATCGATCGGTGAACCTGGTATGGTGAAGATAAGGTAGGAAGATCTTCAGGGGCATAGTGTTAGGTTTATTTAAGGGGGGTTTGGGTTAGATTAGGGGTATGTGGGTGGTGGGTTGTAATGTTGGGGGGGGTATTGTATGTATTTTATTAGGGGGCTTAGAGTAGGTGTAATTAGTTTAAAATTGTTGTAATATTTTTCTGATGTTTGTAAATATTTTTTTATTTTTTGTAACTTAGTTCTTTTTTATTTTTTGTACTTTAGTTAGTTTATTTCATTGTATTTAATTGTAGATATTGTATTTAATTAATGTATTGATAGTGTAGTGTTAGGTTTAATTGTAGGTAATTGTAGGTATTTTATTTGATAAATTTATTGATAGCGTAGTGTTAGGTTTAATTGTAACTTAGGTTAGGATTTATTTTACAGGTAATTTTGTAATTATTTTAACTATTTTAGCTATTAAATAGTTCTTAACTATTTAATAGCTATTGTACCTGGTTAAAATAAATACAAAGTTGCCTGTAAAATAAATATAAATCCTAAAATAGCTATAATATGATTATAATTTATATTGTAGCTATATTAGGATTTATTTTACAGGTAAGTATTTAGCTTTAAATAGGAATAATTTATTTAATAAGAGTTAATTAATTTCGTTAGATTTAAATTATATTTAAGTTAGGGGGGTGTTAGTGTTAGGGTTAGACTTAGCTTTAGGGGTTAATACATTTATTAGAATAGCGGTGAGCTCCAGTTGGCAGATTAGGGGTTAATGTTTGAAGTTAGGTGTCGGCGATGTTAGGGAGGGCAGATTAGGGGTTAATACTATTTATTATAGGGTTAGTGAGGCGGATTAGGGGTTAATAACTTTATTATAATAGAGGTGCAGTCCGCTTGGCAGTATAGGGGTTAATAAGTGTAGGCAGGTGGAGGCGACCTTGTGGGGGGCAGATTAGGGGTTAATAAATATAATATAGGGGTCGGCGGTGTTAGGGGCAGCAGATTAGGGGTACATAGGGATAATGTAAGTAGCGGCAGTTTACGGAGCGGCAGATTAGGGGTTAATAAGTGTAAGGTTAGGGGTGTTTAGACTCGGGGTTCATGTTAGAGTGTTAGGTGCAGACGTAGGAAGTGTTTCCCCATAGCAAACAATGGGGCTGCGTTAGGAGCTGAACGCGGCTTTTTTTGCAGGTGTTAGGTTTTTTTTCAGCTCAAACAGCCCCATTGTTTTCTATGGGGGAATCGTGCACGAGCACGTTTTTGAAGCTGGCCGCGTCCGTAAGCACCGCTGGTATCGAGAGTTGAAGTTGCGTTAAATATGCTCTACGCTCCTTTTTTGGAGCCTAACGCAGCCATTCTGTGAACTCTCAATACCAGCGGTATTTAATAGGTGCGGCCAGAAAAAAGCCAGCGTTAGCTACGCACCCCTTTGGCCGCAGAACTCTAAATCTAGGCGTAAGTGTTTGGGAACTGAATACACCAGTTTGTTAAATTTAGCAAGTGGAATGTTCCCCCATTCATCCATTATGCATGTCTTCAGCTGCTCAACTTTACTGGGCCTTTGTTGCCTTATTTTGTGCTTCATAATGCACCACACATTGTCAATCAGAGATAGGTCAGGACTGCAGGCAGGTCTTGCTAGCACCCACACTCTCTGCGTACACAACCATGCGCTTGTAATCTGGTTTGGCATTGTCCTGCTGGAAAAAATAGGGATGTTCCTGGAAAAGATGACATCTGTATGGCAACATATACTGCTCCAAAATGTATACATATTACTCTGCATTAATGGTTCCCTCACAGATGTGCAAGTTACCCATGCCATGGGCACTGACACACCCCCATACCATGACAGATGCTGGATTTTGGACCTGATAACAGCTTGGATGGTCCTTTTTCTCTTTGGCCTGGAAAACACGATGGCTGTTTTTTCCAAAAACTATTTGAAATGTTAACATGTCAGACCAAAAAAAACGATTCCACTGTGCTACTCTCCATCTCAGATAAGACAGAGCCCAGAGAAGTCGGATACGCTTCTGGACAGTGTTGATGTATGGCTTCTGCTTTGCATAGTAAAGCCTTAACTTTCATCTGTGGATGCAGTGGTGAATGGTATTGACTGATCAAGGTGTACCAAGTTTTCCCAAACCCATGTCAGGATATCCATTACAGGCTCATGACGGTTTTTGAGACAGTGACGTTTGAGGGATTGAAGATCACATGCATTTAGAAGTGGTTTTCGGCCATGACCTTTTCGCACCAAGATTTGACCAGATTTCTTGAATCTTTTAATTATATTGTGCACTGTAAACAGTGAAATTCCCAAAATCCTACCGATTTGTCTTTGGGGAATGTTGTTCTCAAAGTGTTGGATTATTTGCTGACACATCTGTTGGGAGATTGGCGAGTCTCGACCCATCCTTGCTCTTGAAGGACTAGGCCTTTTTGGAGGCTCGTAATATACTAACGCCTAGATTTACAGTTTTGCGGCCAAAGGGGCGCGTTAGCTACGCATGTTTTTTTTCCCCCGCACCTTTTAAATAACACTGGTATTGAGAGTTCTCTGAAGGGCTGTGTTAGGCTCTTAGAGGCATATTTACCGCCACTTCAACTCTCAATGCCAGCGTTGCTTATGGTAGCGGCTAGCTGGAAAAACGTGTTTGTGCACGATTCCCCCATAGGAAACAATGGGGCAGTTTGGGCTGAAAAAAACCTAACACCTGCAAAAAAGCAGAGTTAAGCTCCCAACGCAGCCCCATTGTTTCCTATGGGGAAACACTTTCTAAGTCTGCACCTAACACCCTAACATGAACCCCGAGTCTAAACACCCCTAACCTTACACTTATTAACCCCTAATCTGCCGCCCCCGCTATCGCTGACCCCTGCATTTTATTATTAACCCATAATCTGCCGCTCTGGACACCGCCGCAACCTACATTATACCTATGTACCCATAATCTGCTACCCACAACATTGCCGACCCCTATATTATATTTATTAACCCCTAATCTGCTGCCCCAACGTTGCTGCTACCTTACCTACACTTATTAACCCCTAATCTGCCGACCGGACCTCGCCGCCACTATAATAAATGTATTAACCCCTAAGCCACCGCACTCCCTCCTAGCAAACCCTATAATAAATAGTATTAACCCCTCCCTAACATCTGCGACACCTAACTTCAAGTATTAACCACTAATCTGCCGACCGAACCTGGCCGCTACTCTAATAAATGTATTAACCCCTAAAGCTAAGTCTAACCCTAACCCTAACACCCCCCTAAGTTATATATAATTTTTATCTAACGAAATAAGTTATTTCTTATTAAAAAAAATAATCCTATTTAAAGCTAAAAAATTACCTGTAAAATAAACCCTAATATAGCTACAATAAAAATAATAATTACATTGTAGCAATTTTAGGATTTATATTTATTTTACAGGCAACTTTGTATTTATTTTAACTAGGTACAATAGCTATTAAATAGTTATTTACTTTTTAATAGCTACCTAGTTAAAATAATTACAAAATTACCTGTAAAATAAATCCTAACCTAAGTTACAATTAAACCTAACACTACACTATCAATAAATTAATTAAATAAATTACCTACAATTACATACAATTAAATAAACTAAACTAAATTACAAAAAAAAACACTAAATTACAAAAAATAAAAAAAGATTACAAGAATATTAGGCTAATTACACCTACTCTAAGGCCCCTAATAAAATAAAAAAAGCCTCCCCAAAATAATAAAGATCCCTACCCTATTCTAAATTAAAAAGTAACCAGCTCTTTTACCAGCCCTTAAAAGGGCTTTTTGCGGGGCATGCCCCTAAGTAATCAGCTCTTTTGCCTGTAAAAAAAAATACAACCCCCCCAACATTAAAACCCACCACCCACATATCCCTATTATAACCCAAACCCCCCTTAAATAAACTGTAAATAAAAATTAGTGTCCAAGAAAAAAAAAATAAAAAAAAAAAATATATATATATATATATATATATATAAACATCCAGATCAGGTGCACTCACTGTTACAAGACTACATCCACCGGGGTGCTTTGTGCAGTGTATACAATGATAACAATTTATCCCACAAGGAGAATAAAGCACTGCACTCACCGGTCTTCATGAGCAAGTTCAAATTTTAATGTTCTTCACATCAGCATACTGATGTGAAGAATATTAAAATTTGAACTTGCTCATGAAGACCGGTGAGTGCAGCACTTTATTCTCCTTGTGGGATAAATTGCTATCGTTTTATATATATATATATATATATATATATATATATATATATATATATATATATATATATATATATATATATAGTGTCCAAAGTGAATATGTGTCCTTGATAATTGTCCTCTGTGAATGTCCAATGTGTCCAAATGGAGACTCCTAGTGTGGTGAATACTAATTAGGTTGTATCCAGTGTTCCCAAAAAATTTATAAAAATAAAAATTAAAGTAAAAAATCATAAAATGAAGTTTTCAGACTCGAGCAGTGACTGTCTATATCGACGTGTTTCAGCCCCTAACTTGGCCTTTTTCAAGATGTCAACTGCTAGTAGTGTTAAGACTTAAATAGCCTGTATTAGCCAATCATAATCAAGACTTTTTCCTGCCTCAAAAATGCCCTTATGTATATCTTTGATTTCGGTCATTGCCCTTAATCAAAATGGTGACTCCTATTGCCATTATTAAGTCACTTCCGGTCTTGCGGCTAGATTTAGAGTTCTGCGGCCAAAGGGGTGCGTTAGCTACGCGTGCTTTTTTTCTCCCGCACCTTTTAAATACCGCTGGTATTTAGAGTTCACAGAAGGGCTGCGTTAGGCTCCAAAAAGGGAGCGTAGAGCATATTTACCGCCACTGCAACTCTAAATTCTAGCGGTGCTCACGGACGCGGCCAGCTTCAAAAACGTGCTCGTGCATGATTCCCCCATAGGAAACAATGGGGCTGTTTGAGCTGAGAAAAAACCTAACACCTGCAAAAAAGCAGCGTTCAGCTCCTAACGCAGCTACATTGTTTCCTATGGGGAACACTTCCTATGTCTGCACCTAACACCCTAACATGTACCCCGAGTCTAAACACCCCTAACCTTACACTTATTAACCCCTAATCTGCTGCCCCCGCTATCGCTGACCCCTGCATATTATTATTAACCCCTAATCTGCCGCTCCGTACACCGCCGCAACCTACATTATCCCTATGTACCCCTAATCTGCTGCCCCTAACACCGCCGACCCCTATATTATATTTATTAACCCCAAATCTGCCGCCCCCAACGTCGCCTCCACCTACCTACACTTATTAACCCCTAATCTGCCAACCGGATCTCGCCGCTACTATAATAAATGTATTAACCCCTAATCCGTCTCACTCCCGCCTCAATAACCCTATAATAAATAGTATTAACCCCTAATCTGCCCTCCCTAACATCGCCGACACCTAACTTCAAGTATTAACCCCTTATCTGCCGACCGGAGCTCACCGCTACTCTAATAAATTTTTTAACCCCTAAAGCTAATTCTAACCCTAACACCCCCCTAACTTAAATATAATTTTATTCTAACAAAATAAATTAACTCTTATTAAATAAATTATTCCTATTTAAATCTAAATACTTACCTGTAAAATAAACCCTAATATAGCTACAATATAAATTATAATTATATTGTAGCTATTTTAGGATTAATATTTATTTTACAAGCAACTTTGTATTTATTTTAACCAGGTACAATAGCTATTAAATAGTTAAGAACTATTTAATAGGTACCTAGTTAAAATAATTACAAATTACCTGTAAAATAAATCCTAACCTAAGTTACAATTAAACCTAACACTACACTATCAATAAATAAATTAAATAAACTACCTACAATTATCTACAATTAAACCTAACACTACACTATCAATAAATTAATTAAATACAATACCTACAAATAAATAAATTTAAATAAACTAACTAAAGTACAAAAAATAAAAAAGAACTAAGTTACAAAAAATAAAAAAATATTTACAAAGATTAGAAAAATATTACAACAATTTTAAACTAATTACACCTACTCTAAGCCCCCTAATAAAATAACAAAGACCCCCAAAATAAAAAAATGCCCTACCCTATTCTAAATTAAAAAAGTTCAAAGCTCTTTTACCTTACCAGCCCTGAAAAGGGCCCTTTGCGGGGCATGCCCCAAATAATTCAGCTCTTTTGACTGTAAAAAAAAATAATACAATACCCCCCCCCCAACATTACAACCCACCACCCACATACCCCTAATCTAACCCAAACCCCCCTTAAATAAACCTAACACTAAGCCCCTGAAGATCTTCCTACCTTATCTTCACCATGCCAGGTTCACCGATCCGTCCACCGAAATCTTGATCCAAGCCTCGGAAATCTTGATCCAAGCCCAAGAGGGGGCTGCAGAGTGACGTCCATCCTCCTGCTGAAGTCTTGATCCAAGCGGGCAGAAGAGGACATCCGGACCAGCAAACATCTTCATCCAAGCCGCATCTTCTATGTTCTTCAATCCGATGACGACCGGCTGATCTCCAAGACCTCCAGCGCGGATCCATCCATCTTCACCGACGACTTCCCGATGAATGATGGTTCCTTTAAGGGACGTCATCCAAGATGGCGTCCGTCGAATTCCGATTGGCTGATAGGATTCTATCAGCCAATCGGAATTAAGGTAGGAAAATTCTGATTGGCTGATGGAATCAGCCAATCAGATTCAAGTTCAATCCGATTGGCTGATCCAATCAGCCAATCAGATTGAGATTGCATTCTATTGGCTGTTCCGATCAGCCAATAGAATGCGAGCTCAATCTGATTGGCTGATTGGATCAGCCAATCGGATTGAACTTGAATCTGATTGGCTGAGTCCATCAGCCAATCAGAATTTTCCTACCTTAATTCCGATTGGCTGATAGAATCCTATCAGCCAATCGGAATTTGACGGACGCCATCTTGGATGACGTCATTTAAATGAACCGTCATTCGGCGAGTAGGCGTCGGTAGAAGAGGATGGATCCGTGTCGGCTGGAAGATGATGGCTCTGGAAGAAAGAAGATTGAAGATGCCGCTTCATAGAAGACTTCATCCCGATGATGGACTTCTTCAGCGCCCTCTTGGATCAAGACTTCAGCCCGATGATGGATTTCTTCAGCCGCCGCTTGGATCCAGACTTCAGGCGGAGGATGGACGTCACTCTTCAGCCCCCCTTGGGCTTGGATGAAGATTTCGGAGGGTCTTCTGGACAGATCGGGACCCGGTGTGGTGAAGACAAGGTAGGGAGATCTTCAGGGGCTTAGTGTTAGGTTTATTTAAGGGGGTTTTGGGTTAGATTAGGGGTATGTGGGTGGTGGGTTGTAATGTTGGGGGGGTATTGTATGGTTTTTTTTTACAGGCAAAAGAGCTGAATTCTTTGGGGCATGCCCCGCAAAGGGCCCTTTTCAGGGCTGGTAAGGTAAAAGATCTTTTCTATTTTAATTTTAGAATAGGGTAGGGCATTTTTTTATTTTGGGGGTCTTTGTTATTTTATTAGGGGGCTTAGAGTAGGTGTAATTAGTTTAAAATTGTTGTAATATTTTTCTAATGTTTGTAAATATTTTTTTTATTTTTTGTAACTTAGTTCTTTTTTATTTTTTGTACTTTAGTTAGTTTATTTAAATGTATTTATTTGTAGGTATTGTATTTAATTAATTTATTGATAGTGTAGTGTTAGGTTTAATTGTAGATAATTGTAGGTAGTTTAATTTATTTATTGATAGTGTAGTGTTAGGTTTAATTGTAACTTAGGTTAGGATTTATTTTACAGGTAATTTGTAATTATTTTAACTAGGTAACTATTAAATAGTTATTAACTATTTAATAGCTATTGTACCTGGTTAAAATAAATACAAAGTTGCCTGTAAAATAAATATTAATCCTAAAATAGCTACAATATAATTATAATTTATATTGTAGCTGTATTAGGGTTTATTTTACAGGTAAGTATTTAGCTTTAAATAGGAATAATTTATTTAATAAGAGTTAATATATTTTGTTAGAATAAAATTATATTTAATTTAGGGGGGTGTTAGGGTTAGGGTTAGCATTAGCTTTAGGGGTTAAAAAATGTATTATAGTAGCGGTGAGCTCCGGTCGGCAGATTAGGGGTTAATACTTGAAGTTAGGTGTTGGCGATGTTAGGGAGGGCAGATTAGGGGTTAATACAATTTATTATAGTGTTATTGAGGCGAGAGTGAGGTGGATTAGGGGTTAATAACTTTATTATAGTAGCGGTGAGCTCCGGTCGGCAGATTAGGGGTTAATAATTGTAGGTAGGTGGCGGCGATGTTGGGGGCGGCAGATTAGGGGTTAATAAATATAATATAGGGGTCGGCGGTGTTAGGGGCAGCAGATTAGGGGTTCATAGGGATAATGTAGGTGGCAGCGGTGTGCGGTCGGCAGATTAGGGCTTAAAAATTTTTAACAGAGTGGCGGCGATGTGGGGGGACCTCGGTTTAGGGGTACATAGGTAGTTTATGGGTGTTAGTGTACTTTAGAGCACAGTAGTTAAGAGCTTTATAAACTGGCGTTAGCCCAGAAAGCTCTTAACTACTGACTTTTTCTGCGGCTGGAGTTTTGTCGTTAGATTTCTAATGCTCACTTCAGCCAAGACTCTAAATACCGGCATTAGAAAGATCCCATTGAAAAGATAGGATACGCAAATGGCGTAGGGGGATCTGCGGTATGGAAAAGTCGCGGCTGCAAAGTGAGCGTTAGACCCTTTCCTGACTGACTCCAAATACCAGCGGGCGGTAAAAACCAGCGTTAGGAGCCTCTAACGCTGGTTTTGACGGCTACCGCCCAACTCTAAATCTACCCGTTAGTGATATTCCAAGAAGCCATTTCACTAATAAAAAAAAATATACCAAATCTAAGTTTACATTAACTCTTGTTGTATATTAACCTGAAGCGGAATACCCTTAGGTGTATCAGAGGATCCAGATTGTTAATTTGTAATCGTTCACAGACCTTAGTAAACTTCCGGTAGTGATAATATGTCACTTCCGGATGACGCATCACTTCCAGTTTTTCGGATTCTGCGTCACTTCTGGCAGAATCCATGCCTAAAGTTACAATCAAACATATATCATCAAAAAATGTAACAAATATTTAGAATATTAAAAAATTGAAGCTCACTAATTTATACTTAAGGTCTTCTATAATCAACATCAAATGTAGAAGTTATAAAATTATTAGTATTAAGTGTTAAAAAAAAAAACTTAATACTAATAATTTTTAACACTTAATACTAATAATATTCTACTTAATACTAATAATGTTCAATTTTTTGATGGTATATGTTTGATTGTAACTTTAGGCATTTTATATATTTTTATAATTTTATATGTTATTGGAGATTTGGACCTTAAGACTCGAGCATACTATTAACTTTTACACAAACTACCACATTGGTTTCTATATTGGAGAGCCCAAAATTATATATTTTCTAGTCCATAGAGCCATAAACTACATTTCCCCGAATTCTATATTGTAAACCGGCTACAATAGCATATTTTCGCCGGAAGTGACGCAGAATCTAAAAAACTTGAAGTGACACGTCATCCGGAAGTGACGTATTATCACTACCGGAAGTTTACTAAGGTTCGTGAATGATTACAAATTTACAATCCAGATCCTCTCATACACCTAAGGGTATTCCGCTTCAGGTTAATATACAACAAGAGTTAATGTAAACTTAGATTTGGGATATTTATTTTATAAGTTAAATGGCTTCTTTGAATATCACTAAGACCGGAAGTGACTTAATAATGATTTTAATAGTCACCATTTTGACTAAGGGCAATGATCAAAATCAATGATATACATAAGGGCATTTTCTAGACCAGAAGTAACCTAATAATGGCAATAAGAGTCACCATTTTTATTAAGGGCAATGACCGAAATCAATGATATACATAAGGGCATTTTCCAGACCGGAAGTGACCTAATAATAGCAATAAGAGTCACCAATTTGATTAAGGGCAATGACCGAAATCAATTATATACATAAGGGCATTTTTAAAGCAGGAAAAAGTCTTGATTATGATTGACCAATACAGGCTATTTAAGTCTTAACACTGCTAGCAGTTGACATCTTGAAAAAGGCCCATTTTGGGGCCGAAACACGCCGATATAGACAGTCACTGCTTGAGTCTGAAAATAGGGTAAGCCTATTCCTAATAGTCTCAATTTATTTTATCAGTATTGCACTATGTAATTTTTGTTTCCACAGCTATCAATTATATTGGATATTATATTGGATTTTTGGAGCTTCACTTTTTGGTTCAATATTTTTCATTTTTCATACTTCATTTTTTGATTTTTTTACTTCTATTTTTATTTTTGTTTTTATAAAAAAATTTGGAACACTGGATACAACCTAATTAGGATTTACCACACTAGGAGTCTCCATTTGGACACATTAGACATTCACAGAGGACACTTATCAAGGACACTTATATTCACTTTGGACACTTTATTTATATATATATATATATATATATATATATATATATATATATATATATATATATATATATATCTCAAAATAACAAGAGTATTGCATTGAGCAATGATACTTTTTTTATTGGACTAACTATACATTTATAAGATGACAAGCTTTCGGAAGAGTTCCTTCCTTTATCAAGTCTGAAGCAATACTAACCAATTCAATGGAATTTACAGATTGTATCTTAAAACACAGAATAGCTAAGAAGACAGTGCAGGGAGAGGAGGAGGTGTCGTAAAAATCATGAGGGGGGCTTAGGTATCACATTGTCCCAATCATTCAGAGAAAAAGGTTACAAAGCAAGGATTATAAATAAAAAAATTAACTCTGCCCTCAATACCCCACGTGAACACTTACTACAATACAGGGAGAAGAAAAACATATCATGTATACCACTAGTAGTCAAATACAACCCTGCTGTGGAAGGGATACGAAAAATCATAAAAGACTTACAGCCACTACTCTTAGAGGATCCCACACTCAAAAAAATCTTTCCAAAACCCCCAATCCTGGCATACAGACAAGCACCTAACCTAAAGCAGAAACTGGTACATAGGAAGCTAACCCTTGAGAAAAAGAACACTCAGAATGGAACCAAGTGCTGCTATAAAGCTCGCTGCAAACTGTGTCAACACGTTTGTGAAAGCAGCACAGCAAATCACAATAATAAATCTTACAACATTAAAGGGGCATATTCATGTATATCTGCAAATGTGGTATACATGATACATTGCACTGCATGTGAAATGGGATGCTATATTGGAGAAACAAGCCAAAAACTGCACCTTCGAATGAACTTACACAGACACTCAATCAAAAACCACTGTGAAACAAAATACTGCACCCCTGTTGGTCACCATTTCACCCAACCTGACCACTCCATCCAAAACCTCAAAATCAAAATTCTCAGAGGCAACTTCAAAAACACCATGGAAAGAAAAACCTTTGAAATGAAAATGATAATGCACTTCAACCTGTTTAATTCTGGACTAAATGTGGACTCTGGATTCTTAACACATTATCAAAATTTTTTGTAATGTACTTTCATTTAGTCAATTACATTGTATATTCCACATTCCTTATACATAGGTACACAGGTAAGCCTATGTCCACACTTTTGTCTTTTCTTAACTTTTGTATTCCCCCTGTATATACAATTTCACATCTCTATAGATATTGATTCAATGTTGATATATAACTTTATGTCAGTATATGCTCTATGTAAAGCTATATATTTCCCCTGTCTGTTCTCCTCCACTGGACACTGTCTGCCTGTTACCTCAGCCCCTCCTCATGATTTTTACGACACCTCCTCCTCTCCCTGCACTGTCTTCTTAGCTATTCTGTGTTTTAAGATACAATCTGTAAATTCCATTGAATTGGTTAGTATTGCTTCAGACTTGATAAAGGAAAGAACTCTTCCGAAAGCTTGTCATCTTATAAATGTATAGTTAATCCAATAAAAAAAGTATCATTGCTCAATGCAATACTCTTGTTATTTTGATATCTAAATCTCTGGACTAACATGGCTACTCCAATCAACGTATATATATATATATATATATATGTATGTATATATATATATATATATATATATATATTCTTGGACACTAATTGTTATTCACAGCTATATTATTTCCTCACAAATTTGATGATTCTTGTCTTGAGGAATTGACCTACCCCTAATCAATTGATCATAATTGGTTTTAATTGTTTTTAATAGTTTTTATATGTCATTCTGAATTGTGTATAGGGTACCCTACTGTATTTTAAGTTTGATATTTTAGCATATGTAGATACTTTAGCCTTTTTTAGGCGCTCCCTCCTTCTATTCATATCTATTATCTTTGAGCTTTTAGAGATCTCATTTTGGGAGCTTGTATCTTGTAATGTTGGCGCTATATACAAATTAATTTCACAAAAATAGAGATTGTTCTGTTTACTCCTTACTCCAAGTGATTAATAAAAATATTAAAAAGAACAGCGCCCAGTACTGACCCATGGGGGACTCAACTGATTACCTTTGTCCAATCTGAGTATGATCCGTTTACTACTACTCATTGCTCCATGTCATTTATACAGTTATTTATCCATGAGCTAACATTTTCAGCTATTCCCAGTCCATTAATTTTGTACATTAATCTCTCATGTGTATCAAACGCCTTTGCCAAATCAAAGTATATCACATCAACTGATTCCTCTTTATCTATATTTTTACTTACTTCCTCGTATAATCTAATTAGATGAGTTTGACAAAATCTATTACCCTTACCCCTATACTACCTCTCCCTCAGCACCGGTATATTTCCCTCATCGCTGAAGCATTTACTGGTCACACCTATCCTCAAATAGCCTTCCCTTAATCCTACCTCCCTATCCAACTACCGCCCTATTTCCCTCTTCCCTCTTGCCTCAAAGCTTCTCGAAAAACTAGTATATGCACGCCTATACCATTTCCTTACGTTAAACTCCCTTCTTGACCCACTGCAATCTGGATTTCATACCCATCACTCCACAGAGACAGCTATTGTTAAGGTTACCAATGCCCCCTCATATGCCAACTTGTATGTAAATGCCTTCGAACACAAATTTATTTGGAACAATAATCCTTTTATTAATAATATAATTAAATATGGAAGGTATATAGATGATGTTTTAATTTTGTGGAAAGGGGATGAGATATCAATTGATAGTTTTATAAATTTTATTAATAATAATGATTACAATTTAAAATTCACTAAAGCCTATTCTAATACTCAAATCGAATTTCTGGACCTAATTTTATATAAAGATAAAGACAGTAAAATTGCAGTTAGAAACTTTAGGAAAACAACAGATAGGAACAGCTTCATCCAAGCTAAAAGTGCACACAAGAGAAGCTGGATCCAAAATGTGCCATATAGCCAGTTTCTACGTTTGAGAAGAAACTGCACATATCTGGAGGATTTTACAGTAGAAGCCGAGATTTTGGCAAATACATTTTTAGAAAAGGGGTATAGCAAGGAGGTCATTAACCAAGCTAAGGATAAAGCTCTCACAAAAGAAAGAAGCTCACAATTCATTAAGGAAGATAGACATAGAGATCAACCCATTGGTACCAGAGTGCATAATGAGCTAATGACAACCCTTTCAGCTAATACTAAACCCATTAGGTTTATCACCACTTATAATGAGGGGTCTAAAAAACTTGAAAAGATCATTCAGAAACATTGGCCTCTTCTAGTGACAGATCCCTTATTGAGGTCCAGAATAAATGAGAAACCAGTGTTTACATATAAGAAGGGTAAAAGTCTCAAAAATATATTGGCACCCAGCAAATTGAGAGACACTAAACAGCAGAGATGTGTCAATATTTCTATCACTGAGAATTGGTTAACCACATGGCAAGGTACCTTTAAATGTGGTAAAGCTAGGTGCAACATGTGTGCACATGTAGATAAATCTCCCACTTTCTCTAACTCTGAGTTGACAGAAACTTTCAACATTACAGGTAGAAAAAATTGTGACTCCACATATGTAGTCTATTTACTGCATTGTGGGTGTGGAAGTTCCTTCCTTTATCAAGTCTGAAGCAATACTAACCAATTCAATGGAATTTACAGATTGTATCTTAAAACACAGAATAGCTAAGAAGACAGTGCAGGGAGAGGAGGAGGTGTCGTAAAAATCATGAGGGGGGCTTAGGTATCACATTGTCCCAATCATTCAGAGAAAAAGGTTACAAAGCAAGGATTATAAATAAAAAAATTAACTCTGCCCTCAATACCCCACGTGAACACTTACTACAATACAGGGAGAAGAAAAACATATCATGTATACCACTAGTAGTCAAATACAACCCTGCTGTGGAAGGGATACGAAAAATCATAAAAGACTTACAGCCACTACTCTTAGAGGATCCCACACTCAAAAAAATCTTTCCAAAACCCCCAATCCTGGCATACAGACAAGCACCTAACCTAAAGCAGAAACTGGTACATAGGAAGCTAACCCTTGAGAAAAAGAACACTCAGAATGGAACCAAGTGCTGCTATAAAGCTCGCTGCAAACTGTGTCAACACGTTTGTGAAAGCAGCACAGCAAATCACAATAATAAATCTTACAACATTAAAGGGGCATATTCATGTATATCTGCAAATGTGGTATACATGATACATTGCACTGCATGTGAAATGGGATGCTATATTGGAGAAACAAGCCAAAAACTGCACCTTCGAATGAACTTACACAGACACTCAATCAAAAACCACTGTGAAACAAAATACTGCACCCCTGTTGGTCACCATTTCACCCAACCTGACCACTCCATCCAAAACCTCAAAATCAAAATTCTCAGAGGCAACTTCAAAAACACCATGGAAAGAAAAACCTTTGAAATGAAAATGATAATGCACTTCAACCTGTTTAATTCTGGACTAAATGTGGACTCTGGATTCTTAACACATTATCAAAATTTTTTGTAATGTACTTTCATTTAGTCAATTACATTGTATATTCCACATTCCTTATACATAGGTACACAGGTAAGCCTATGTCCACACTTTTGTCTTTTCTTAACTTTTGTATTCCCCCTGTATATACAATTTCACATCTCTATAGATATTGATTCAATGTTGATATATAACTTTATGTCAGTATATGCTCTATGTAAAGCTATATATTTCCCCTGTCTGTTCTCCTCCACTGGACACTGTCTGCCTGTTACCTCAGCCCCTCCTCATGATTTTTACGACACCTCCTCCTCTCCCTGCACTGTCTTCTTAGCTATTCTGTGTTTTAAGATACAATCTGTAAATTCCATTGAATTGGTTAGTATTGCTTCAGACTTGATAAAGGAAAGAACTCTTCCGAAAGCTTGTCATCTTATAAATGTATAGTTAATCCAATAAAAAAAGTATCATTGCTCAATGCAATACTCTTGTTATTTTGATATCTAAATCTCTGGACTAACATGGCTACTCCAATCAACGTATATATATATATATATATATATGTATGTATATATATATATATATATATATATATATTCTTGGACACTAATTGTTATTCACAGCTATATTATTTCCTCACAAATTTGATGATTCTTGTCTTGAGGAATTGACCTACCCCTAATCAATTGATCATAATTGGTTTTAATTGTTTTTAATAGTTTTTATATGTCATTCTGAATTGTGTATAGGGTACCCTACTGTATTTTAAGTTTGATATTTTAGCATATGTAGATACTTTAGCCTTTTTTAGGCGCTCCCTCCTTCTATTCATATCTATTATCTTTGAGCTTTTAGAGATCTCATTTTGGGAGCTTGTATCTTGTAATGTTGGCGCTATATACAAATTAATTTCACAAAAATAGAGATTGTTCTGTTTACTCCTTACTCCAAGTGATTAATAAAAATATTAAAAAGAACAGCGCCCAGTACTGACCCATGGGGGACTCAACTGATTACCTTTGTCCAATCTGAGTATGATCCGTTTACTACTACTCATTGCTCCATGTCATTTATACAGTTATTTATCCATGAGCTAACATTTTCAGCTATTCCCAGTCCATTAATTTTGTACATTAATCTCTCATGTGTATCAAACGCCTTTGCCAAATCAAAGTATATCACATCAACTGATTCCTCTTTATCTATATTTTTACTTACTTCCTCGTATAATCTAATTAGATGAGTTTGACAAAATCTATTACCCTTACCCCTATACTACCTCTCCCTCAGCACCGGTATATTTCCCTCATCGCTGAAGCATTTACTGGTCACACCTATCCTCAAATAGCCTTCCCTTAATCCTACCTCCCTATCCAACTACCGCCCTATTTCCCTCTTCCCTCTTGCCTCAAAGCTTCTCGAAAAACTAGTATATGCACGCCTATACCATTTCCTTACGTTAAACTCCCTTCTTGACCCACTGCAATCTGGATTTCATACCCATCACTCCACAGAGACAGCTATTGTTAAGGTTACCAATGCCCCCTCATATGCCAACTTGTATGTAAATGCCTTCGAACACAAATTTATTTGGAACAATAATCCTTTTATTAATAATATAATTAAATATGGAAGGTATATAGATGATGTTTTAATTTTGTGGAAAGGGGATGAGATATCAATTGATAGTTTTATAAATTTTATTAATAATAATGATTACAATTTAAAATTCACTAAAGCCTATTCTAATACTCAAATCGAATTTCTGGACCTAATTTTATATAAAGATAAAGACAGTAAAATTGCAGTTAGAAACTTTAGGAAAACAACAGATAGGAACAGCTTCATCCAAGCTAAAAGTGCACACAAGAGAAGCTGGATCCAAAATGTGCCATATAGCCAGTTTCTACGTTTGAGAAGAAACTGCACATATCTGGAGGATTTTACAGTAGAAGCCGAGATTTTGGCAAATACATTTTTAGAAAAGGGGTATAGCAAGGAGGTCATTAACCAAGCTAAGGATAAAGCTCTCACAAAAGAAAGAAGCTCACAATTCATTAAGGAAGATAGACATAGAGATCAACCCATTGGTACCAGAGTGCATAATGAGCTAATGACAACCCTTTCAGCTAATACTAAACCCATTAGGTTTATCACCACTTATAATGAGGGGTCTAAAAAACTTGAAAAGATCATTCAGAAACATTGGCCTCTTCTAGTGACAGATCCCTTATTGAGGTCCAGAATAAATGAGAAACCAGTGTTTACATATAAGAAGGGTAAAAGTCTCAAAAATATATTGGCACCCAGCAAATTGAGAGACACTAAACAGCAGAGATGTGTCAATATTTCTATCACTGAGAATTGGTTAACCACATGGCAAGGTACCTTTAAATGTGGTAAAGCTAGGTGCAACATGTGTGCACATGTAGATAAATCTCCCACTTTCTCTAACTCTGAGTTGACAGAAACTTTCAACATTACAGGTAGAAAAAATTGTGACTCCACATATGTAGTCTATTTACTGCATTGTGGGTGTGGCCTACTTTATGTAGGCCGCACCAAAAGAAAAATTAGACGCAGAACAAATGAGCATATCTACAACATTAAAGAGAAGCTTCTGACACATAGTGTATCAAAACATTTCTTAGAACACCATGGCAGTAATCCAAAGTCACTGAAAGTACAGGTGATAGATTGGGTCCCACCAAATAAACCAAATAGATTATTAGATTTAAGAAGACTGGAAACAAAATGGATCTACAAGTTAAAGACACTACAACCATTAGGGTTGAATATCGATATAGATATAGCTGCATATATGTAGTTTGTAAGTGGATATGATAGGAATTATTCATATACTCATTTTGATATATTATTCTAAAGATCCATTGCTATTGGTTTGGTATAAAAACATTGGCCTCATATTTAGATTCCATGAAATGAAATCTAGGGTATTTTATCTATATGTTACTCTTAATTATACTTTTTAGATATATCAATTTTACTCTATATATATTTATTAATTTATATGAATGTTTTAGGCGATTTTATCAATTTTATTAATCTTATTACATTGGTAAAACCTTAAGATCATTTTTAATATAGAGAGGTTTTTAATATAGAGAGCTTTTTATCGCTTATTATTGGGGTTATATTGTTTTAAGGTTTAATGTGATGTCACCTTTTCTTTTTTTATATATGAGTAATGTATGTATTTTTGAATAGTATTTATTGGTCATTTATTTCCAAGATACAATAAATAATTCAGAGGTCTATAATAGGTATGTAGATATAGCAGTTTAATTATGTTAGTGAGACGCATATGGAAGTTACCCACCCGCGCACTGTTTGAGACAGTCTTTCTTCTATGAATTTATTCACGACCCATATTGGAGATGTTTCCTCTTTATAAAATCATATATGCATGGATTGACTACAAGAAATTAATTAAGTGAAGTTTTAGCCCCCATGACAATCATTGTTAGCAAATAGAAGCAAGATTATGACTGTTGGTATTGGGGAATGTAGCCCCATTGAATCGTAAACTTTTCTGTTTGAAATTCAGCATGTAACAATATGGATAAGATGCGTATATTTATTGCAACATTGTATCCCCACGATATTAGGCCATAAAGTTATTTTGTAAGGGATATTCTGTACAAGAAATGCTTACTATTTTTTCTTTTGTCTGCTACGAACTTTCTACCAATCAAATGGGCAGGATATGACACACCCACGGCAGGCCCTGAGGGGTGTGTTTGTCAAACATGGACATTTAAAAAGTCGAAGAGCGCCAAAAATAAACAGTACTCATTCACTTCTTGATAAAGCCCGACCGAGGTTCGGGGGAAACGTGTTGAGGAAAAGGACACTGCTCCTGGTCTCTCTGTGTGGATGGTCATTGCGGTATTGCAGAAGGGCAGTCCGGACGCCTTGTATTTACCGGGACCGGCAAATAGGAACTGTTTGTCACCTTTGTTCCAGCGCACACAAAGACAGTTTAAATCTACAGGCTCATTTTGTTTTTAATCCAGTAAGTGCAACATTGTTAGTTGCGTGTGTTTTATACTAATAAATCTTCACTTGAATCGTGCCCTGGTGCACTTCTGTTTCTTTTTCTTTTACATGGTCATGCAACGAGTCAAACAAGGATCCTTTTGACTAATCCGAAGCTGCACCGGGAGAAACCAGCCCTGCACACGGGGAAAAGTGGTTTTCAGCTTACACCAGCAAACAAATTGATAAAATACATAGTGGACACTTTTAAAAGGTACTGTTGTTACCATCTTTCACCACCTAAAGGTGAAGTGTGAGATATATATATTTTTTTCAGGGGAGTTAGTATTAAGATGTATTAACATACTAGCGGGCCTCTGTTTTAAATGTGTAGCATTGTATTTACTGTTACAAAATTAGTTTGTTTTGAATAATTTCTATGTTTTGAAATTTTTATAGATTTGTTTCTTATTGTTTTAGCTATAAGCACTAATAGCTCACATTGCTGCATTAAATCAAAAGGTGACAGCATTTTTAGGAATATATATAATTGAAATCAATACAGGCACAGATAGTTAAGCGCAATATCATCATTTTTTATTGTCTTACCAACGACCTACTTACAGCAAAATCAAAAGGCCACTTCTCTCTGCTTATCCTCCTTAATCTGTCAGCAGCATTTGACACTGTTGACTACCCTCTTTTGCTCCAAACCCTCCAATCCTTCGGCATCTGTGACACAGCCCTTTCGTGGCTCTCTTCCTACCTGTCAAACCGTACCTTTAGTGTAGCCTTCTCTGGGGCCTCCTCTGCCCCATCACCACTTTCTGTCGGAGTACTGCAAGGCTCTGTCCTCGGTCCCCTTCTTTTCTCAATCTACATGTCATCACTAGATTCCCTAATAAAGTCCCACGGTTTCCAATATAATTTGTATGCCGACGACACCCAAATCTACTTCTCTGCACCAGACCTATCTCCTTTCTTGCTAACCCATTTCACTAACTGTTTTTCTCACATCTCTTCCTGGATGTCCTCTCACTACCTCAAGCTAAATCTCTCCAAAATTGAGCTCCTCATTTTCCCCCCTTCTAAAAAATCTCCACCCCCAATCTCTCTATAACTGTCGACAACTCCATCATTACCCCTACCCCACATGCCCGATGTTTCAGGGTCACATTTGACTCAGATCTTTCTTTCACTCCTCACATTCAGTCCTTGGCTAAAGCCTGCCGCTTCCACCTTAAAAACATCTCTAAAATTAGACACTTCCTTACACAAGACACAACTACGATTTTAATCCACTCTTTCATTCTTTCCCACCTCAATTACTGCAACTCTGTCCTCTCTGGTCTCCCTACCTGCTGCCTAGCTCCTTTACAATCCATAATGAATGCCTCTGCCAGACTCATCTTCCTTACACGTCGCTCTTCATCTGCTGCACCTCTCTGCCAATCCCTTCACTGGCTTCCTCTTGCCTCTACGATCAAACACAAAATTCTCACTCTGACATACAAAGCCCTCAACTGCACTGCTCCCCCCTATATCTCAGACTTTGTCTCCAGATTTTCTCCCTCCTGTCCCCTTCGCTCTGCTCATGACCTCCTACTCTCCTCTTCTCTGGTTACCTCATCGCACTCCAGTTTACAGGACATCTCCAGACTGGCTCCCATCTCGTGGAACTCTCTGCTTCGCTCCACAAGACTCTCCCCTAGTTTTGAAAGCTTCAAGCATTCCCTAAAGACTCTACTGTTCAGGGATGTATACAACCTGTGCTAACCTTACTTTATATAAGTTCCACTGCTCCATTGCTATCCCCTGAGCCCCCTTAGCATGTAAGCCTACGAGTCCAGCTGTTTGTAGATCACCTTCTTAAGAGCTGACTACAACAGTGCAACTCTTGACAGGGCCCTCTACCCATTTGATCCCTATAATTGTTTTGTTGTACTCCCCCTTTGTTTATAGCGCTGCAGAATCTGTTGGCGCTATACAAATAACCGTTAATAATAATAACCGATAATAATCTATTTCTCATAAAACCATGCTGGTTTTAACTCGTAATCTTGTTTACACAAATATACTCATCAGTTTAATCTCTTATAATTCCTTCAAGTATCTTCCCCACTTTTGGGGTTTGATCACATATGCAGCATCACTTGCAAAAGCCGGCGTCTGCAATTTTTAGACACATGTAGCGATCACATATACGGCGCAGCATGGCGAAAATGGAGAAATTTTACTCCATATTCACCTCGTCACACACACATAGGCTGGCGCAGCAAGCCTTGCGCTGAGTATATGAGCACTGTAACTCTCTGGAAGTCTTAACAAACACCTAACGTATGCGCAATATATACCTCTCAACCGTCATCCCCCCACCACAATAACTAATAAAATTTATTAACTCTTAATCTGTTAACCCCCAAACCGCAAAGTAACTAATAAAGATATTAACCCCTAATTTTTCACCCACCCAAAATGCAAAGTATCTAATTACACTATTAACCCCTAATCTGCCAAACCCCCACAATGCAACCTACCTATTAACACTATTAACCAATAATCCGCCAAACCCCTACAATGCAATCTACCTATTAACACTATTAACCCTTAATCCACCAACCCCCACAATGCAATCTACCTATTAACACTATTAACCCCTAATCCGCCAACCCCCCACAACGCAATCTACCTAATTAACCTATTAACCCCTAAACCGCCATCCCTCCACAACACAAAGTATTAATCTAATCACTAAATACCCTAACCTAACACCCCCTAAATTAACCCCAATTACATAAAATAAAAGACTATCTCCCTAAAAAATTTATTCAAAATTACAAAAATAAAAAAATCCTGATGGGCAGGCTAACAGATGGTCGCAGGCTAACAGAGCTCCGGAGTCCGATCAGCTTATTTTTAACCTTTTATAGCACAGGATCGCAGATTAATCCCCACAGGTTGCTGAATATGAGATCCGGATAGCTGGTGTTTGCACAACCTCTTGAACACCCTCTTGGTGCAGCGTGTAACGACAGGGACTGCTCACCTATGACACACAGCCTATAGAACTGTGGAAGAAAGGGCTGTGTAATGCCACGCTGCAAACTGCGCAACGAGCCAGTGAGATGAATGAGAGACATCGGAAACACCGAACCAAACACCGGTAATCATGTATATGTAAGAGTTTGCTGATTATACATTTTGGCCCCTTATGCAAGTGTAGAAATCGCACTTATCTAACAGACTGCTTGCTGTGAAAATTGATGACCCGCTTTTCTAGCATAGTATATACGACACAGTGGATCAATCAGCCATTCACAACCATCACTGTATTAAACATCTTTGTAATGGTGATGTACTACTGTTGGAATAAGAGAGACTGCATTGTTTAATCTTGCTTAGAATCCGAAGTTATATCTCTCTGAAACACACAAAGTGGACATGGGATCTAACTAAAGTGCAACACGCCATCTTTATTGTACTCCACACGCAGCAAAGACTAAACAACACGGGGCATAAAGGCACACTCATCTCTGGCCGTAAATAACATCAGATCGCCAATCGTACATAACTCAGCAGCTGCTCACATCAATTTACACTTCACATTGCACACAGGAGGTTGACTCTCACATCAGCACAAACGTTACTTTGTCAGTCAGAAAAGGGCTCAGAGCAGATAAGTCAAACAAAGGCCCCAAACAAAACACAGCTAAAGTACACGACTCTTAAAGCCGCAGAAAGCGGAATAGTAGCCCCCTCAGAGAAATCAGACATAACGCCAACAGGCATGTCGGATCAAGAAGAGGGTTTGGAAAGCGATGTACCCCTAACCAAAGCAGACCTTAAGGCTCTCCCATCTAAAGAATATTTTGACAATTTTATTGGCCAGGTGAGCAGAATGATAAAAACTAGCTTTTCTGAAGTTAAAAAGGAAATCAGTGACATTGGAAACCGTATTGTTCAGTTAGAAGAAGATGCTATGCAGACTGATAAACTGTTAGATCTCCAAATCAAACAAACCTCTTGTAATTCAACCATGATACAACAATTACAGGAGCAGGTCGAAGACCTTGATAATAGGGGAAGGCGACAGAATATTAGAATCCGGGGGGTCCCGGAATCGGTTAAACCATCAGATTTGCTCCCTTACCTTCAAAAATTATTCAATGTCCTGTTGGACAACACAGAGGCAGTTGAATTCCCCTTAGATAGGTACCATCGGGCCCTCAGGCCCCAACCTAAGGACTCTGCACCCCCTAGGGACATCATTTTCAAATTTGAGAGCTTCAGGGATAAGGAAAATATCCTATCAGCGGCAAGGAAACCCCCCCCCCCTTAAATTTGAAGGCCATTCACTGCAAGTTTATGCAGATCTTAGACAATTAACTTTGGCTAGGAGGAGAGAAGCATGGTACCTCACCATCCACCTCAGGGAACGGGTATCCCATACAGATGGGGGTTCCCATTTTGTCAGAAGGTGGTAAAAGACAATAAGACGTTCACCTACAAAACACCTGAGGATTTAGACGTTTTTTTTGCTCTCAATTACAAATCCAAAAGCCGTCCCTTAAAGAAGACTCCCAGACATCAGGACTACCTAAGCTGCATAGACAGGAATGGACAATGGTCCCTTACAGGAAAAAGAGTAAGAATATGGCTGAGACAAAATCTGCTGCTCATACGGCGCCAGTGACCACAGTCACCTGAAGATAAGACCTACAGATATGGCTACTCTGATTCACTAATTTCTGTCACTTTTGGGTCCTCCGCATGGGTTCACCCTGGTGACTTCGCTTACCCTGTTGCCGCCAAACTTAGAAGTGACACATGGTTCCTATTATCTTCTATGGACACTCCAGTGACAGTGGTGGCTATAGTTTAAAGTTTGTTGCTGTTTATTGGATTCACTAAGAAGTGTGCAAGTATAATTCAATTACTTTGCTGTTTTAATTGTAGTTTTTTCCTTTTTTATCCTTCCCTTCCGTTTTTCCCCCTTTTCCCTTTCCCTCCCTTCCTCCTCCCTCCTCCTCCCTTTTCCCCCTCTCTTCTTTTATCCTCTTCCATCTCCTTCTACTTTTTTTTTTTTTCTTCAAATTGCAGATAATGTCTGGAAAGAGATGTTGTAACATTTGAATGCCTATCTTTGTTCCCCTCTCCCTACCTTTTCCCTTGCCCCTCTTCTTCTCATTTCTTCTCCCCTTCAGTCTCACATCCCCTTCCACAGACATTCTCCCTTCTTTTTTCCTTCCTTAACCTCATCCTTTTCTCATAATACAATATGGGTTATGATTCATCAAAATGTGCTTACCGTTGCACTTATTGCTTGGAACAATATATACCTGTGACATATGAACCCTTAGCCTTGGTTCCCTTGCCCTCACCCTCCCCCCACTTTTTTTTATCCCTTTCCTTTTCTTTCTTTCCTTCCCCTCCCCTTCCCTCCATAAGATGTAAAAAAGTCAGTTACCCAAAATATATTAGATACCAACAATAATCTGATCCTGTAGCATATACACGAGCTAATCAGCTGCCAAAAGTTGTAGCTGCTACTTGTTCCCCCCCCAGTTTTTCTCCTTGTTACCATAGAGAATTTCTATGGATTTGTTTGATATAATTGTTATAATTGTTTATGTGTTAATATTATGTTTATGTTATTGCAGTTCTTACTACTCCTCTCTCTCTTTCCATCTCTTTCCTTGCCCAGCTGGACCCAAATCTCCCATCAGCTAAACTACACTCCGGTGAGTAGGGTTCCCCTTAATGGGGATCTTCAACATTTACAACAAATGACTCTGTTATCTCCACTGTTTATAATTAACAATCACCTCAGACATACCATACACCTTACCATACAATCTACCTTGTTAATGCTTTTCCATGGGACCTCGACCGCTTAATTTGATCACTTTAAATGTTAGGGGACTGAACTCACCTACCAAGCACTCGGTAGCTCTCTCCTGGTTCAAAAAATCAAAAGCAGATATAGTTTTCTGCCAGGAGACGCATTTCCCCAAATTACAGCCCCCTAGGTTCACCAGTAAAGATTTCCCAGTGGGATACTTTGCTTCTAATTCCAAGAGGAGAGGAGGAGTGGGTATTTTAATATACAGAGCCACACCATTCAAGTGCATATCAGTTGACTCTGACCCCGGGGGTAGATGGATTATCTTAGTGGGGTTAATTCAAAACAGACCAGTAACATTAGTCAGTATATACACTCCAAATACTAAACAAGACAGGTTCATTAAAACCATTTCCCATAAAATTTTACAATTACAAAAAGGGTCTCTCATCTTAGCTGGGGATCTAAACTTATCACTGGAACCTGCTCTTGACTGTTCCACCGGACATAGCTGTACCCCTTCAAAAACAATATTAAGTGTCCACGCCAACTTACAGTCCCTAAACCTAATTGATACTTGGCGTACAAAACACCCAGGACAGAAAAACTATACCTTTTATTCTAATCCGCATAGTAACTATACACGGATTGATTACATTTTTGTGGATCAGCTCACTTACGGCTTATTAAGTGACACCGACATAGAAGCAGTTAGATGGTCAGACCATGCTATGGTCAGTATGTTCATGAAGTGGTCGGATTCCCCTCTGTCGCCATATATTTGGAGGTTGGATGACTCTATGCTAAAAAAAACCCTACTTGCCAGAAAATTATCTGACCACATAGAAGAATATTTTAAATTAAATGCAACACAAGATATCTCCCCTCTTACACTATGGGAGGCACACGAGCCAGTAATCTGAGGGGAACTAATAAAACACAAAGAATTTCTTAATAAAACAAATAGAACTATGTACACATCTTCCCTCCAGGTGATACGTGAGTTGGAATTACAACACAAAAGAAACCCTTCTGATAATTTGGTCATGGGACGATTGAGGAAGGCCAGGAACGATCTAAACCACCTATTATTCAGGGAAGCAGAAAACACAGCATACCGTCGTAAAAAAAATATTTTTTGTGGAGTCAAATAAAATAAGGACACACCTGGCCAGAACACTTAGACAACGTAAACATGACACATATATACATTCCCTAATGCATGAGGATGGACACAATCTAGCGAGCAGCGATCAAATCATGACTCGATTACGGGCTTTCTACAGCAAGCTATATAACCTTCCTCCTCCTCCCTCATCAATCATAGACAGGGCCAGTGCACAATATATAGCAGATGCAGACCTCCCAGTCCTGGATGCTGACCTAGTTGATACTCTAGAATTACCTAAAACTATTCAGGAAACATTAGATGCCATTAAATCCCTCCCATTGCATAAGAGCCCAGGACCGGATGGCTTTACAGGCCTTTATTATAAACAATTTGCCCAACTTTTAGCCCCACATCTTATGACACTTTTCCAATCTATTGATAACAAGCAACCCTGGTCGAAACAAGCCTTAGAGGCTCACATCATTGTAATTCCAAAGGCAGATAAAGATCCCACTAGACCTAAGAGCTATCGCCCTATCTTGTTGCTTAATGTAGATCTTAAGCTGTACGCAAAAATCTTGGCTTCAAGAATTAATAAAATCCTTCCCCAACTAATCCATTCTGACCAGTCAGACTTCATACCCAAGAGAGAGGCACGTGACAATACGATCAAGGCTCTTCACCTTATAGAACATTCCAGCCGGTCGAACCAAGAATCAATATTGATATCAACAGATGCTGAGAAAGCGTTCGACCGACTGGACTGGAATTTCTTGAAATTATGTTTGAGCGCTTTCGTATTGGGGCCTAAGATGATATATAGGGTCCTCAGTCTCTACTTGCAACCCTCAGCTAGGGCAAATGGTACTCTCTCTGATAGTTTTTACATAATGAATGGAACAAGGCAGGGTTGCCCCCTTTCCCCACTTTTATTCGCGCTCTCAATGGAGATACTGGCTGAACACATTAGGGGGAATCCTGATATCAGAGTCATTCAAGTGGGCTCTTGCTCTCACAAGGTTGCAATGTATGCGGATGATGTCCTGGTCTTCCTCACGTCCCCAGAAACGTCCATCCGCCCATTGATGGCAGAGTTCCAGGCTTTCAGTAATCACACAAATTTCTCCATAAATGAACAGAAATCTGAGATTCTCAATATTAATATGTCTCATAGGGACTTCTCAAGACTTATTTTGCTCTGTCCATACAATCTGAAATCTGACAAGATTAAATACCTAGGGATATACCTTGCCTCCCCCAGCAATAAAATATTCAAACAGGGGGGGCGTGGCCAAGCATCCATCATGGCCGGCAGCAAATTCTGAAGCTCTGCAAAGACCATAGACAATCTACCAGATATCCATACATAACCCACGCATCTAAGTTGTTAAACTTCAGAATTGCAATCTAGATATCTCATGGAGTAAATAGACAATATTTTCTAAGCACTATACTCAAGAGAAAGTGTCAAAATAACTTATTAAGAGCAGAAGAGTCGGCATAATATCTATCCACTCCTCCCCCTCGGGTCGTTCCTAGCAAAACTTATGGTAATGGAGGAAGATCAAAATAAACTGATTAGAGCTCTACTTAAAAATTTGGAACATCAGATGGACAACAGATTTGCTGATCTTAAAAATATTATAAGAAACGAGTCTCCTGCGCATGGGGTGTACACAGCCAAGATGGCTGCTGAAACGGAAGATATTGCGCAACGTGAGGCACCCAGAGAGAAGGAGGATTGCCAACTCACTGCACTAGCTTGGATTAGAAGCTATAACTACAGCACAAACGAACTGCTAGCAATACAAAGGCCTGTCCTACCACCTGTGAGGAGAGCCACCTTGGATAAGTATGTCACCCTGCTTGTTCATCCAGTGAAGGAAAACTCAGTACCGGATTCGTTCCCAAGGCCCCAACCAGAGAACCTCTGCGACTATGGAGGAAATTTGTTAGCTCTCACATCTACTCAGCCTCCTATAGATAAGACCGAGAGAAACTCTGCCCAGATGGAATCTGAACTGAGCCTTGTCTGAGAATCGACCCAAGCAGCGCAGCAACTACTGACTAAGCACTCTCCTACTCTACACTTCTATCCTAGCTCTGAGGAGAAGACGGATAACATACCTTCGTTGCCTGACTGGGGAAGGGCGGCCGACTCCGGTGGTCGGGCTCCGGAGCACCTGAGTCTCCTGCATACAGTCAACAAGGGTGGAGCTCTTAGGTCACTGAGATTACAGCCAAATGACCCGCTACCACCGCTGCTTGTATTCTCCACAACCTGGTCACCACAGACTCCCGGCACAGCTGAGCAGCTCTGTACTCGAGCCGAACATCCTGACTTTTGCCTTTTCAAAGTTGGCATCGGGTAAGGGATTCTGTATCCTTAGGCTACTGACTCAGCCTCCAAATGGCCTAGTTCTAGATCCACTGGCCTTGGGAATGTTTTATCTGTTGGCCCCCTACCACAATCTAGAACTATATTGCTCAGTGCTATAATGTTTCTCCTAGGGTTTGATATGTTTTCTAAGGGGCCACCTTTATTTTATTTTATTTCTCATTACGCATCTAGGGTATGTATAATGACCCTGATATTGATATGTCAGCTTTAGACACTCATTGTTCTGTTTAATGTTTGTACCTTTTTTATTTTTGTTTTGGGTTTTTTGAGCGCTGTTCCACCATAAGATCAGGAGTGGGATAGCTACTCCTACTATGTAAGGGCACCTTCTGTGGGGGTTATGCAAACTGTTATGGAATCGCTAATTTATGTTTATCCAGCCCCATGTATCCCCTCTAGTATTGTCGGTGCAGTGCCCTCAAGAGTTGTTCTTAAAAGTTAATGTTAGCTTATAAATCTGTTTAGCTTCACTCCTAATATTAGTCACTGCTGAATCATGCAAGTATGCCATTTCTTTTGATTGTTCCTCTTTTTGCTCACAAAAGCCCAATTAAGTCATGTACTCATTTAAACTATACTTATCACACAAATTCACTTTATACAAATTCATTCTATGGGCCTAACTAATACTCCTGTTTTACATATTATGCCTGATATTAGTTATATATTACAAAAGAGGACTGGCCTCTCTCCTTTGCTATTACGTCAAGACTAGACTTATAATACACCCATCCTCCTATTAGTAATGAGACTTAACTTTAATAGTCCTATGTTGTTCCTCATATTGTTCTGCTTGCTACATTATTGTTCATATTATAGTCTGGAGTTTTGTCCTAATATGTTATCTCCCCCAGAGTACACTTTTCCTCAAACTAATAGTATTCTTGTGAACTTAAGGGTTTTAAACAGGACAGACAATACTACATATTGAATTGCTGTAAGTTTTAATACGGCTCTTTGGACGCTTCATAGCATTTAGTTTATAGTTATAACATGGCAGCTCAATATTGGACTTTGATAAATTTGAAGTAAACCATATATAGATCACATGGTCTTATGTAACCTGCTTAAGCCCCCGATACCTTCAACTGAGGAATACTCACATAGCTAGCTGGCCTAGGTTTAATAACCTATACAACTCTGTTTTATTATTGTAGCTTGCATACAGTATGCATAGCAATATCTAGTCTTTCTAAGCAAGATGTTTTTTGGTCCCGGTGTTAGGCCCTGCATAATATTCATCATAGATAGGTGTGTTTAGCAGTTGAGTCCTGAAGCTTCATATATACTCACTCAAAACCTGCCTCGGTGTTGTAGCTAACTCTTTTCTAATTTACATACCTAACATCTATAGTGATATACTATTTCAATAGATCCTAGAGCACCGCTATATACAGGGTTTTCTAGGAATATCATTTATAATAGATGCACCTCATTCCGGTTATTATTATACCCTGAGTAAACTATGTCCCTCCCTATTAATTTAATAAGCAACCGCTTGTTCATTTGAAGTTTAGCCCTCTATCTTGGTATTTTATAAGGCTCCGCCCCCCCATTTCCCTCCCCACTCCACTTAGAGCGGTTCTTGTCCGCTGAACTTCATTTTTCCCTCCCCGCTAATTTGGTCCAAAAGTGGCCAAACAAAAACTTAACCTCACTTGTCCCAAATGTTTTCTTTCTCTTAGATTAAATAACTGCATGAACGACAACGTGGAGACCATACCTATTAGTTATATTATAAAAAAAACGAGGTTTCATTATCCTTTACTGTTATACTGTTTATGCTATTTTACTTTTGTTTATCAGATGTTTGTTGTAATTTTCTTTGTCTACAATACTTACAATGTGAATACCAGACATAGCTCTCTATTATATTGTTATTTTTCTGATGTTCTTTCAGCGACACATAGAATCCATACCCAGAAATGTTTTATCTCTGCTTCTTTGCTAGGTTTATGGGTATACAATATGTTTATTTGTTATTCTCTCATTGTCACTGGATGAATATTTTATGTTATACTTCTCACAACCTCAATAAAAATATATTTAATAAAAAAAAAAAAATATTCAAACAGAACTATCTCCCTTTACTACATAAGCTACATAAAGACTTTGACACCTGGAAAGATAAACCTTTGTCGTGGTGGGGGCGCATACAAGCTGTTAAGATGACCACACTTCCCCAGATCCTCTATATCCTTCAGGCAGCCCCAATTCATGTCCCTAACTCCTATATAACACAACTACAAGCACTGATTAATTCTTTCATTTGGGGCGGGTTTAAACCCAGGATTAATAGAAAAGTCCTCTATTTACCATTAGGCTCGGGGGGAATGGGGCTTCCATCAATCTCACAATATTATAATGCGGTCATCCTCTAGAGGATTCTAGAATGGCACAACTGTCACCACTTGAAACCGTGGGCAATAATAGATGCCTCCCTCTTGGGGACTCAGGACATAGGTCCACTTTGTTGGATTAGACACACAAATAGACCCACAATCACAAAGGGCTCTCCCTTATAATCCCATATATTTAAGACTTGGGATCAAATTTGTGTTAAATGGAAAGAAATAACGTCCTTCCCCTCCCCAATGACCCCGATACCTGTAAATGCGGGATTTACCGGTGGAATTATACCTAATGTCCTACCTGATGAGGGGTTAGGACACACAATCCCTTTAGCCAGGCTAACCGGAAATGGCAAATTAAAAGAACGTGCTGACCTTAAAGAAATAGCACACTGGCTCAAATATGCCCAACTAATACACCTTTTAGGTACATCCCCACATAAACGAGATTTACTTAGAGAACCCACCAATTTTGAAAGACTATGCTTACTGCATACTCCCCCCAGAGGGCCTCTAGCACTTGTTAAAAAAATGTTGGACACTGCCTCTATCCCCACTATCCCCTCCTTCACACTACAGTGGCATAGGGAGCTGGGAACTACTTTAATGAAGAAACAATGGGAAAACATATTCCACCACACACATAAATCATCACACTCCCCTTGAGTATTAGAACTGAATCATAAAATCCTGTTTCAGTGGTACCTCGCCCCCAGCAGGATCAAACAAATCTACCACAGTGCTAGCGCCTCATGCTGGAGGGGATGTGGGGAAATCGACACTATGACCCATATCTGGTGGAGTTGTAAACACATTACTCCCCTCTGGAGAAACATAAAAACACACTTCAAGAAATTATTTGGGGAGTCGCTTCAATTAATTCACACCACAGCACTCCTTAACCTCAAGATAGGTAAACAATGTAAAATCAGATGGAAGCTGTTGCAGACAGGTATCAATAGTGCCAAATTCTTAATAGCTAGAAAGTGGCAAACAACACACACCTACATTACAGAAGTGGATCCACAACACTTCAGAACTCCTCTCCCTGGAAGAATATTCATATTTTAAAATGGGGAACATGGCCTTCTTTCAGGAGGTTATCTTTTACTGGGAGTCTATTACACACACCCTATTACGTCAGGGACCTTAAGGTGTCTTATACCTCCTTCCTCCCCTTTTCTTTGGAGTTCAACTTTACCACTTTTTTGCTTCTTACCTCTTAATGCTCCTTTTCCTTCTCTTCCCCGCCCTCCTTCCTCTTGCTTGCCCCCCCCCCCCTTGATCTTCCTCTTTTCCCCTCCCTTCCCCTCTCCCTTTTTTCTGCCCTTTACACTCTTTATTTACTTCCACTTGAGCGGTATCTCCTGACCCTGGGGTCAACCTCCTGTTTCACGTAGAAATATGTAAAAATAGAGTGGGTGAAGAACTTGTGAAATGTCATATCAAAATACAAACTAGAGCATATAATTTATAGTTTCTAATCATATCACACTGAAGAATTGGATAATTTTGTTCTCTTTCTGGGCATTTAGAAAATGAGCATGTACCACGTCAGGCTCAGGATGGTTTCGCAGGATGTACCATCACCTTCATACTTTAGGCTAGCTCTATGGACATTCAAACTTTACTGGACTTATGAGTTGACTCGTGAATTGTGTAATGTACACATTATACATAGACCCCATTCTTAGCTTTATTTGCTTTATGGATCTTCTTGTTGATGTATGTGTAATTTTTGTTCCATTTTTATCTTCCAATAAAGCCTTTGAAATAAAAAAAAAATCCTAACATTACATTAAAAAAACAACCTAAGATTAAATTAAAAAATACAATATTATAAAAAATAAAAAATCTAAGATTACAGAAAAAAATAAACGAAATTATCCAAATTAAATAAATGTAAACTTTATCTAATACCCCTATAAAAACAAAAAAGCCACCCCAAAATAAAAAAACACTCCCTAATCTAACACTAAACTACCAAAAGCCATTAAAAGGGCCTTATGTAGGGCATTGCCCTGAAGAAATCAGCTCTTTTACATAAAAAATACAATTAACCCTTAACAGTAAAAAACCCCAAACCCACCCAACCCCCAAAATAAAAAAAGACCTAACTCTAAAAAAAAATCTAATCTACCTGATTTGAACAGCCAATAGAATTTCATTAGCTCTCATCCTATTGGCTGATTTGAAAAATTCAGCCAATAGGAATTCAAGGTACCCCAATTTAAAAGGGGTACCTTGCATTCAATCTTCAGTGTGCGGGGGACGATCGCATGAAGAGGACCTCCAAGTCACAGAAGACTGCTTTACCTCTGGGAAGAAGATGGATGTCCGGACTTCAGGAATGGTGAGTATTGTTTTTGGGTGTATTAGATTAGGTTTACATTTTATTTATTTTTTGATAATTTTCTTTATTTTTTGTAATATTAGATTTTTTAATTTAATCTTAGGTGGGGGGTTTATGTAAACTTAGTTTTTTTATGTAAAGATAGGATTTTTTTTGGTAATTGTTATTAATTTTTAAAGTTAGTCTTTTTTATTTTATGTAATTGTAGTTAATTGGGGTTAATTTAGGGGGTGTTAGGTTAGGGGGCTTAGTGATTAGATTAATTCTTTGTGTTGTTAGGTAGATTGTGTTGTGGGGGGTTGGTGGATTAGGGGTTAATAGTTTTAATAGGTAGTTTGCGTTGTGGGGGGTGGTGGTTTAGGGGTTAATAGTGTTGATAAGTACTTTGTGTTGTGGGGGGATGGTGGATTAGGGGTTAATACATTTATTAGGTATTTTGCAATGTGGGGGATGGCGGATTAGGGTTTAATTAATTTATTAGGTAGGGGTTAATAGTTTCAATAGGTAGATTGCGTTCTGGGGGATGGGAGTTTAGAGTTTAATACATTTTATTATTAGTGAGGATTTGGGGGGTTGGCGGATAACATAATTTATGTAAGAACGTACCTGAAAAATTAATTTCTTTCATGGGGGTGAGAGTCCACTGGCTAGTTACTGGTGGGATATACATTCCTACCAGAAGGGGGCAAAGTGTCCCAAACCTCAAATGCCTATAAATACCCTTCCCACCTCACTCATACCTCAGTTTAACGTATAGCTAAGTTAGTGAGGTGTATAAGGAGTAAAAGCATAAAAAAGAGGAACAGGATAAATAATGTGCTTTATACAAAAAAAATCATAACCCCCAAAAAATGCATGGGTCTCGTGGACTCTCGCCACCATGATATAAATTAATTTATCAGGTAAGTTCTTAAAAAAATTATGTTTTTTTTCATATAGGTGTCGAGAGTCCACGTGCTAGTTACTGATGGAATATAATAATACAGAAGATGTGGAAGTCCACGAGTTACTATAGAGGGAGGAATTAAATAAAAAACGCTATTTCCACTAAAAAATTAAATCCAAAAAATAATTATGTTTTCTTAAAAATTCAAACAACTTAAATCATAGGCACTAGAATCAAACTGAGACAGTTACCTGAAGAACCTTTCTACCAAAAGCTGCTTCTGAAGAAGCAAAAACATAAAAATGGTAACATTTAGTAAATGTATGCAAAGAAGACCAAGTGGCTGCTTTGCAGATTTGATCAACTGAAGCTTCATTCTTGAAAATCCAAGACGTGGCAACTGATCTTGTAGAATGAGCTGTTATTCTCTGAGGCGGAGACTGCTCCGCCTCCAAATAAGCTTTGTGAATCAGAAGTTTTAACCAAGATGCCAAAGAAATGGCAGACGCTTTCTGAACTTTTCTGGAACCAGATAAAATAACAAATAGACTAGAAGTCTTTCTGAAATCTTTAGTAGCCTCAACATAATATTTCAAAGCTCTTACCACATTCAAAGAATGTAAAGACCTTTCAACAGTATTCTTAGGATTAGGACATAAGGAAGGAACAATAATTTCCCTATTGATTTTGTTAGAGTTCATAACTTTAGACAAAAATTTAAACGAAGTCCGCAAAACAGCTTTATCTTGATGGAAAAATCAGATGAGACTCACACGAGAGAGCAGACAATTCAGAAACTCTTCTAGCAGAAGAGATAGCTAAGAGAAATAACACTTTCCAAGAAAGTATCTTAATGTCCAAAGAATGCATAGGCTCAAATAAAGGAGCCTGCAAAGATTTAATACAAAATTTAGACTCCAAGGAGGATAGATAGATTTGATAACAGGTTTGATACGAGTCAAAGACTGTACAAAACAGTAGAACACTATCAAAGTAAAAGCGCTCACAGTACCTTATATAAACAAATGTAAATCAGTAGTACCTGCAGCTTGTATGTTGATCTCAGTCACGGTGGGGAGCAAAATGTTAGTGAGGCGGAGACCTGCAGCTGTGGCGTCAGAGCCGGTCTGTAATCAGCATCCAAAGAAAAGCAATTTGTATTCCACAAGTTTAGACACCACACAAAGCACAAAAAATCTCCTCAGTAAGATAAAACTTTATTGTAGCCAAAAAATAAAAACATAACAGCTAAAACACAGCTGAAATAAAGCACTTAAAATCTTGTGACACAATGTCAGCGATCCAGACCACACGCAGACATGTTTCGTGCAGTTGCGCACTTGATCACTGCTTGAAAGCAATCCTGACCGCTCATTGCTTTATAGCACTTTTCTTAAAGAGACACTTGCTAATTTGAAAGACATTGTGTCAATTTTCACTATTCATTACCTATCCTTTGTTGAAAAGCATGCAAAAAATCTTTTTCATTTTTATACATTTAGTTTAAGTATTTAAAATACTATCATATGCATTGATTAGACAGTATATAACTATCCTAATTTTATATTCACTTGTAGTTTGATTCTAAAATAATACCTTTTATTATAGATTTGATTCCTTGAACATTTTGTTGTTAAATTCTTTATGTAAGGGGATTTAATTCTGTGTTACTGATACTTTTAAAGTGCACACATAATCGGATTTTATATATTTCAGACACCTTTTCATAGTTTCTAAAAAAAGAAAAAATTATGTATATTGTATATTGTACATATATATCAAATTGTATTTACTCCACTAGTACTCTTAGTAAGCTATCTATTATTGTTAGTTTCATTAGACCTGATGGTTAGTTTATTAGCGAGAAGAAATATCAAAAAAATTTTAAATTAATTTCTATGATCTTTAGTTTACAAATAGATCTAAGTCCCTGCGCATGTTTAACCCTTGTGGATTACATGTTTTAAGTGTGAAAATCCAAAAGACTTCACGTTTGTTGTTTGTCTTCTCTGTCTCCTCCACGTTTCCATAGGGGAACATGATCTATACCTTGTATTTTAAGCAGTGATGCATCTGAATTATGTTGGGTTTTAAAATGCCTTGACACTGGTGTGTCAGTGTCGTCATCCTCAATTGATCTGAGGTGCTGTAAGAACCTATCTTTAATACTTCTTTTGGTTTTACCTACGTATTGGATGTTACACAGATCACATGTTAATAAATATACTACATGTGTAGTAGAACAATTTATGTAGTATTTAATTTTGTATTCTTGCTGTGTTACATATGAGGTAAAGATATTACCCTCTGTTACGTGGTTACAGGTTTTGCATATGTTTCTTCTACACCTGAAAAATCCTTTCCTTTCTTTCAACCAACATGTGTTTTGTTTAGTTGGTAAGTTAGATGGAGAAAGATAATTAGAGAGCGTTTTTCCTCTTTTAGATATTACATCAACTCCCTCGCAAGTTATTATTTTCAGTATAGGATCTGAGTGTAGTATGGGGACAGTGTCTTTAATGATTTTACTGATATTTTTTAAATCTGTGCTATAGGTTGTAATAAACCTAGGTTTCACTTTGTCCCTTACTTTGATATCCTTCTTTTTGTATGTGAGTAGATCCTCCCTTGTTCTATGTTGTATGCTTTCTTTTGCTTTATTTAGGGTTTCCTCACTATATCCTCTCTGTTTTAATCTTTCTTCAATGATTGCACATTGTTTAATGTAGTCATCCTCACTAGACCAATTTCTTTTGGCCCTAATGAATTCACCCTTCGGTATACCTCTTAGGACGTGTCTTGGATGACATGATTTATACAAAAGTGTGGTATTTCCTGCTGTTGACTTTCTGTATAGTGTAGATACTATTTTCTCATGTTCTACATCAGCTTTTAACGTTAAATCCAAAAAATTTATTGATTCTGAACTATGTTCTCCTATAAATTTCAATCCACATCTATTGTTGTTTAGATATATACAAAATTCCTCAATTTGTTCTGTGTCACCTTCATAGATGAAAAGTAAATCATCTATGTATCTAAAGAAATGTATAACCTTCTCTCTGTAAGGACTTCTCTCTCCAAAGACGTGGAACAGCTCCCACCAACCCATAAATAGGTTGGCATAGGATTCATTAGGGCCAAAAGAAATTGCTTTAGTGAGGATGACTACATTAAACAATGTGCAATCATTGAAGAAAGATTATAACAGAGAGGATATAGTGAGGAAACCCTAAATAAAGCAAAAGAAAGCGTACAACATAGAACAAGAGAGGATCTACTCACATACAAAAAGAAGGATATCAAAGTAAGGGACAAAGTGAAACCTAGGTTTATTACAACCTATAGCACAGATTTCAAAAATATCAGTAAAATCATTAAAGACACTGTCCCCATACTACACTCAGATCCTATACTGAAAATAATAACTTGTGAGGGAGTTGATGTAATATCTAAAAGAGGAAAAACGCTCTCTAATTATCTTTCTCCATCTAACTTACCAACTAAACAAAACACATGTTGGTTGAATGAAAGGAAAGAATTTTTCAGGTGTAGAAGAAACATATGCAAAACCTGTAACCACGTAACAGAGGGTAATATCTTTACCTCATATGTAACACAGCAAGAATACAAAATTAAATACTACATAAATTGTTCTACTACACATGTAGTATATTTATTAACATGTGATCTGTGTAACATCCAATATGTAGGTAAAACCAAAAGAAGTATTAAAGATAGGTTCTTACAGCACCTCAGATCAATTGAGGATGACGACACTGACACACCAGTGTCAAGGCATTTTAAAACCCAACATAATTCAGATGCATCGCTGCTTAAAATACAAGGTATAGATCATGTTCCCCTATGGAAACGTGGAGGAGACAGAGAAGACAAACTTAACAAACGTGAAGTCTTTTGGATTTTCACACTTAAAACATGTAATCCACAAGGGTTAAACATGTGCAGGGACTTAGATCTATTTGTAAACTAAAGATCATAGAAATTAATTTTAAAAAAATTTGATATTTCTTCTCGCTAATAAACTAACCATCAGGTCTAATGAAACTAACAATAATAGATAGCTTACTAACGGCTAGATTTGGAGTTCGGCGGTAGATGGGTTGCTAACGCCACGCGTGTTTTATGTCTAACGCACGGCATTGTTTGACTCCGGTATTTAGAGTTCAAAAAAGACCATCTAACGATGCTCCTAACGCGTGTATGTCACACGCGTAATACTGCCCGCGTTAGACAGTCTCCCATAGAGATCAATGGGAAAGCAAAAAAATAGCTTTTTTCACCTAACACTCGATCTCGCGAGAATACGCACAGCTCGGTCATATGACGCATACCACATCATGCACAACAATAACACGCTGCAAATGTCACAACAACAATCAATCAACAAAGCACACAAGCATTACACATTCACAAGCGGGGGGATTTTTAATAAAATTTAATACAGGGAATACGCATATACTTTAAGATGCGGAAATTCGCAAAATAACAACAAGGAATAAAAAATATATACATACACTAGAAAAATAATCGTATTCAATATCACTATATATTAGGACAAACATACATATACAACACTTCACTAATAACACACCATCGCAAATTCACATTTAAAAAGAATACTATTGGACAATGTTAGAGAAAACGACCACTATGACATCATCGCATTCTACACATTCCACAAATACTAACTCCAAATGAGCGTGCGCAAATTCATAAACTAATACACATTGCACTAATATTAATTGCTAATAAAGCACACCTGAACACAATTTACAACGGAAATTGGTACATCATTAAACATTTACACAGGGTATATAAGCATCACACAAGCAGGGCTTCTTTGACTGTGTTGCTGGTGGGTCTTTGGAGATTGGAGGTTTAAGATTAGAGAGTTGGTGCATTATTGTGAGTGAGTTAGTGTTAGCGTGAGAGAGTCAGTTGTTAGTGTTATCGTGAGTTAGTTGGAGTTAGTGGGAGTGGGAGAGAGTCTGTTAGTGGGAGCGTGAGTGAGTTAGTGGGAGTGGGAGTTGTTAGTGAGAGTTGTTAGTGGGAGCGTAAGTTAGTGGTAGTTAGTGAGAGTTAGTGGGAGTGTTTGTTAGTGAGAATTAGTAGTAGTGTGTTAGTGAGAATTAGTAGTAGTGTGAGTTAGCGAGCGAGTGATTTTTCTGTACATGTAACACATTTACACGCAAACACATTCAATACATACATACACTTATCAATAACACTACATACACTCCATACCCCCTACCCCCTCATACTACACTCCATACCCCATTCCCTGTAGTCCCATTCCCTTTCATCCCATTTACTCTTATCCCATACCCATCCCATACCCATCCCCTAGTTACATTTAGTTTACATATCCTCCTTTTAGTCTTCTTCTTCTTTTGGTTTATTTAAATACTCCTTACCCTCTTTGTTTTTTTACATCCCTCTCACACTTTCAGCACTTTTTTTGTCTTTTTAGTTCTTTATTTTGACCCCCTTTCATTTCATCACACTCACTTTTTGTTTGATTATTTGGGGTTTAGTTTAGGGAACAGATGGAGGCCAGGCAGGGGAGAGGTAGAGGGGGGAGGAGAGGGAGGGGGAGAGGAACAGGGCAGGAAGGGGGGCAGGAAGCGGGGGTGGAAGCGGTGGGTGGACCCAGCCACTTGGTTCAAGATGAACAAGTGGCTGGGCCCAGTGGCGGACAGAGTAGGGCTTCACAGTCCGGGAAACAGAGGGCATCGTCACAGGGGAAGGCCAAGGCGACTAGGGAGGCGAGGTTTTCGATGGAGGAGAAGGAGGCCCTCATAGAGGCCTATATGGCCAGGTATAGGATGCTGCAGCACCAGAAGACTACCCCGACTGACAAGAGGAGGCTCTGGAATGAGATAAGAAATGCAGTCAATGCAGTGGGTGGCCGGAACAGAGATCTTGATTCGATAAAACATCGCTACCGGGACTGTAAGATGGATCTCAAGAAAAAGTTAAGCCTGGAGGCCCGACATGCCGCAGGAACCAGTGGCGGACCTGCCCTGGAAATAGAGTACTGCCGATGGGAGGAAATGTTGCGGCCCAGCATCTCCGAGGTGGAAATAGTCGGTATCGGAGAAATTGATACCGGGAACCTGCCACTCTCATCTGACGGTAAGCTCAGTGAACAATAATTTCACATACGAATGTATTTCAAGGGACACTATACGCAAACCTTTACTTTCATGATTGAGGTAGCGAATACAATTTGACAAAACATTCAAATGTACTTATATTACCTAATTTGAATCATTCTTGAGATATATTTTAATTAAGAAATAGCCATGCACACGGTGAAACAATCACAGGAGGCAGCTATATTCAGCTAACAATCAGCATCTTATAAGCATATTTAGATATGCTTTTCAGCAAAGAATATCCAGAGAATGAAGCTAATTAGATAAGAAAAGTACATTAGAAAGTTGATAATAAATGTATGCTTCTAAATCATGAAAGATAAAACATTGGGTTTCATGTCCCTTTAAGGATCAGATTAATGCTATAACGTTGTTTACACGCATTCAATTACTTTGCGGTTACATCAGTATCTAGGCTATAGGTTAGGTGTGCATTTAAACAGACTGAAAACAAACGCGAAAACATTCAGATTGACCAGAGATATCACAAACACGGTTTTGAAAAAGCGGAAATCGTATTGATTGTTTGTTAGATTTCAAAGTGGATTAATGATTCTGCATTTGTAATTGTATCGTAAGCTAAGTCATTTAAAGCTTGATTTGCAAATATGCTAATATATACATTTTTTTTTTTTTTAATATACAGAGTCTGGGGAGGAGGCAGCACAAGAAACACAGCCTCATCTATCTCCCCGGGATGAGAGTGGTGGGGAGGAATTTCCACTTCGGAGGGAAGAGGCCCCCCGTGACGAAGAGCGCACGGAAGCTGATGAAGAGGCCCCGGAAGCAGAGGAGGAGCCCGCGGAACCAGAGGACCCTCAAGGACCCGCACACCACCGTGCACGGGCACCCCACCGTGCACGGGTACCCCGCCAAGCACAACAAGAGGAAATAGCGGAGGTGTGGGTTCTACTGGACTACATAGACCAGATGCGTAACTCCCGGATACAAAATATCGAAGGCCGCACTCGAATTCTTGATGGACAAAATCAAATAATTGAAGGACAAAACCAAATAATAAACATACTCAATAGAATCGAACAAGGCCAAAACAGAATCTTTAATCTGCACCAAGAGATGTTCAATTTTTTCCAGGAGGCGCATGCTGGTCTACCTCCTGGTCCGCCTCCTGCTGCTGGGCCTCCTGCTGCTGGGCCTCTTGCTGCTGGGCCTCCTGCTGCTGGGCCATCTCCTCCTGCCGGCCCATCTCCTCCTGCCGGCCCATCTACTCCTGCCGGCCCATCTACTCCTGCCGGCCCATCTACTCCTGCCGGCCCATCTACTCCTCTTCAGCCATCTCATCCTCTTCAGCCATCTCATCCTCTTCAGCCAGCTTCTCCTCCTCAGCCATCTTCTCCTCCTCAGCCATCTTCTCCTCCTCAGCCATTTTCTCCTCCTCACCTTGGTCGTCCCAGTACTCTTCCTTCCACTCTTCCCACAACATCTCCAAGGAGAACTCTTCGGAGTCGGCAGTTGCCCCTCCCAGAGCCTCAGCCCCGTGGGAAGAGGGGAAGGAAGAGAAAGTAAGTATTTATTTTCATCTTTAATGTTTTTTTTATTTAATGTGTAATGGATAGGTATGTGATGATGTGGTTTTCATACACTTGTGGACCACACTCTGTATATAATCTACTTCTATGGGACCGGGTCCATGGAGGAAGATTGTTTGCAGAGTGTGGGTTATAAGTGTCTGAAAACCACATCATCACATACCTATCCTTGTTCATGATATTGATTGGTTTCTGTGATGTGATGTCCAAACTGTTTCCCGAATCGCAAACAAAATTACCATTACAATTATCCATGATGGCATATTACTGTTTGAATGCCAATAACACAGCTTAAAGGGACAGTCAGAAAATTATTGATTAGAAAGAAAACACTGTATTACGCATTATCAAGTTGGAAACAACAAAACATGGAGAAATACGTGTGACTTATGTGCTTAACCTTGTATCTATGACTAGGAAAAATGACCACTTATTTGTTGTTCTGACATAACAACATTTTAGATATCAATTATCAATACATGGTAAATAATATGCTGTATGAGCACAAGGTTTTACATATACAAATGCTATCCAAATGCCCTCTAGTGGTCAAATTGTATAATGATTACATGCACTCTTCAAGCTCGAAGAAATGAGCACACGAACCTCATAGGTTTAGCTAGCAAATTTAAATAAATAAAGACAAATGATTAATTGGTGAGAAACCTTTGATATCATTGATATTACAAAATTGACTTTTAGAATAATGCAAAACATTATTTGTTTTCTAAACTGTCCCTTTAACAAAATTACATATGCTAACACATATTTGAAGCTTGTTAGTATATCTACATGTACTTGGTCAAAAATTAAATATTGAAATCAGATTTATATTGACGTGTTAAATAAAGTATATTTTCTTAAAGAGACATTATTGTGGTAATTTTTTTTTAGAAAGACATTTGTTTGAACAATGAATATGGTTTAAAGTCCTTTTAGGAGTGGGGGGTGAAAATATGCTAACAATAATATATTTGAAGATTAAACAATGTGGAACTCATACATGATACAAAAATCAACATTTGCATTAAAGGGACAGTATACTATATTTTTAACAGAACTGTATGTAATAGACACTACTACAAAAAACAAGATTAACATATACTGATATCAATATTACAAAGCTTCAAACACTTTCAAAGAAAATCGGGTTAGCTCTATGGAAAATATAGATGAACCCCCATTACAACCGTAAAACAAGACAATACCCCATCATTAACATATGAAAAGACCCTTTACACAAACAGGAGAAAGCTGGAGATGGTACTCACATGAAACTCAGAGGCTGGGCGAGGAGTCTGAAAATTAATTACATTTTCTTTGAACAGAAGCAAAATGAAACGTGTATTTGTTAAACAATGGACTATCTAACTAGAGACAAAATAAAAAGTTTTGATTTATAATGTGAGTGTCTAATGAACCTTTAATAAAATATACAACGAAATTACATTTAGAAGTCGGCATCATATATTTAGCATATGATAAAGCTAAATGCATATTGATTACTTTATTCTAACACAATAGAGCATATTTATTAATTAGATATCTTTAACATTAAAAACAACAGTCATTTTTATGAAAAAGGAACATATTGTTGACAAACATATTAAACAACATGGACTATAGAGATTTGCACTTGCCTCGAAATATCATATGCATGAAAACATTTTGCTTTCGTTCGTTTATTCAACCAGACATCCAGCAAAAGAGAATGTGGTGGTCTTTATCAGCTACGGGTCAACAATGTAACATGATGCAAATAATACATATTCGCAAGGTTTTTAAAATTGGCTGCAGTCACAAACGTGTTTAACGTTCACAAACAAATATTGCGGGACTACGTAATCCAATCAGACGTTTTTTTACCTTTGCATGTGACGTCTTAACATGGCGCTTCCTTGATCACGTAAGAACGCCATCCAATAAAAGGCACATTCTTGATCACGCAAGAACGCCCAAAAAAAAGGCGCATCCTTGATCGCGTCAAAACGCCATCCAATAAAAGGCACATTCTTGATCACGTAAGAACGTCAGTCAATACAAGGAATCATTGGACAGCCTGGCAGGTGACGTTTTAAGCAACATGGCGCATCCGAGATAGCTGAAAAACCGCAGCCAATACAAGGACTCAGTTGACAGCTTGGCATATCACTAAGAAACGTATTTATATTTTAGGAACTAGTATGTGTCTAGATTGCTATCTAGGAATGTCACCAAATCATGAATCATCTTTTCGGACTTGACTGTCCCTTGAACTATAGCTATGGTGTATATCTTTAACATTTAAAAGATACACATGAGAAATACATATGCCATTGATGTTTTAAGATATGTTTTGATTGTTTTGGAATAACAATAATGATACATGGATTGATTAAACGTGTCATTTATTCAAGTTTAAATATGGTCAGCCTACCTATAGCCATATATGGGAGTAGAATTATTTTGTTAACATATTTTTAAAAAAATATTCATCATCTAAAATATTTGCATTACACACAGAGATTTATTTGGTTACACTTTTACAATAAGATAGAATAGAAAATGAAATACATGTGCTGTCAACATTACAATAAGATTGTTTATTAATAAGATTATATGTCCTTGTTCATGTAAAAAGGACAAAAACGCTTTAGAAATGGAAATACATTCATTAACAATTGTGCTCACCATCCCTTAAAGGGACATTATTTTGTTTTTAAAAAGAGGATACACATAGACAATACTATTTCAATAAAATGAACACTTTACAGGGATTATATCATTGTATCAATCCTCAGATCATTTGTTAAAGGTGCATCAATTCATGCAGAGTTTCTAAATACACACATGGATGTGAAAATTGAAATATACATATATACACAAATAACAATCTATATATACATATATAAAACAATTACTATGCTAATCATAATCATGCAATGATAAAGCTAAGAGAAAAATATATAAAGACAAATAATAAGATTACATTGGAGATGTTAATCTTAAAGTCATTTACAATTGTCTTACATATATGATTTTTTAAAAAAAAATATTTTTGGTAGGTCCCTTTAAGGATCAACAAGATAAACTAGAGCTTTAAAAAAATAACATGAAGAATGAGGACAAAGAATCGTGCAATTACATGTCTTTTATTAGTATGTAAGAAAACATCAACAACGTTTAGAAATAATCTTGTAAAAATAAGGAATATTTGAGCCATATGACAAGGTAACAGAGTGCATCACAGTCCATGAAGAGAGTTACCAAGGGCCACCATAGCCCCATTGGAGACATATGACAAGGTAAAAGAGTGCATCACAGTCAATGAAGAGAGTTGCCAAGGGCCACCATAGCCCCATTGGAGACATATGACAAGGTAAAAGAGTGCATCACAGTCCATGAAGAGAGTTGCCAAGGGCCACCATAGCCCCATTGGAGACATATGACAAGGTAACACAGTGCATCACAGTCCATGAAGAGAGTTGCCAAGGGCCACCATAGCCCCATTGTAGACATATGACAAGGTAACACAGTGCATCACAGTTCATGAAGAGAGTTGCCAAGGGCCACCATAGCCCCATTGGAGACATATGACAAGGTAAAAGAGTGCATCACAGTCCATGAAGAGAGTTTCCAAGGGCCACCATAGCCCCATTGGAGACATATGACAAGGTAAAAGAGTGCAACAGGCACAACAATAAACTTTTAAAAAGGCCAAATGGCAACAATAAAAAAAAACATCAACATGTGGACGGAGGATTCTTATCTGCCACCTTGGAGCATCTCCAGATCCTCCACTTACTGGTCATCCTCTTCATCGTCCTGTGCATGTCCAGCTCCAGATTCAGGCCTTGAACTTAATCGCATAATTTCACGCAGAGTCAAGTCCTGAACCCGGAGCTGGGCCTGCATGGTGTCGTTCATCCCTCTCAGGACAGCTGCGTTCCTCAACATGGCCTGCTCTACTCTTTCTATACCTTCTAGCATGAGCCATGCTGAGTCACAGCCTAAAATAAAGAATAAATTAAATATTAATGATAATTACACAACAGACGGAAAAAATAGAAAAGATACATTGTCATCATAAAGACAAATCATTCTTTACATCAATTAGTTTAAATTTATTCTTTACACATGAAATATGTTATTCAGACAGACCGAAATCATTAAAGGGACAGTTTACTCAAACATGTTGTCCCCTTTAATTGGTTTTAGATGATCCACTTATACAGCTTGAGTGTATCAAATCTTGTTAAAGGATTTACATTGTACTTACATTAGCAATTTAAATATTTTAATTATACTGTGGTAGGCACACCTATCCTTAAACATTTTGGCATTGAGGACAAGCTGTGTAAACATAGCAACCTGAAGAAATTACATTCCCACTGGGTTAGACAAGAGATAATGTATAAACATTTGTAGATTAATTGTTGGATCCAAGTAGTGGTGATTGGTATATGTAGTGATATCCAATTAAAGGGACACTGAACCTAAATATTTAATTGACTGATTCAGATAGAGCATGACATTACAAATATTTAAAAATTACACATATTCTTTAAATGTTTGAATTCTATAGCTAGATTTTGAATGCAAGAATGTCGGTTTTTAGGGCAGGCCATATTTGTTTATCAACTTTGTTTGTCCCTGCTGGTTGATGGATACATTCATCCAACAATAAAGAAATGATGTCCACAATTATTTTATTTTTTAAAATAATTATAGGCATTTCTTTGTTTCAATAAAGATATCAAGAGAATGAAGAATAATTTATAAGAGTAGTAAATTATAAATTTGATTAACATTGCATGCTCTATTTGAATCACAATAGAAAATATTTACCTTCAGTGTACCTTTAAGTATCTTATAATGTTGATTTTGAATGATACTTACAGCTGTGCCTGGGAAGGACAATCCGACACCCAGGACAATGAAGGTTGAGACAGGGGGGAGGGATGGGATTGGGTTGGGGAGGGATGGGATTGGCTTGGGGAGGGATGGGATTGGCTTGGGGAGGGATGAGCTGATGCTCCGGGGTAGGCCGTACAGCTGGGGAGTGGGGAGTTGGGGTCTGGGCAGCTGTACGGGCCATAATACGGGGAGATCGGCGAAGGGGGTTGTAGGGGCGTTTTTTGGGAGGTGCAGGAAATGATAAATGGGAAGGGCCGGCAGGGGTCTGGGCATGGGCAGGATTCTGGGCATAGGCAGTGGTATGGGCATGGGCAGGGGTCTGGGCCTGGGCAGTGGTCTGGGCATGGGCAGGGGTCTGGGCATGGGCAGGGGTCTGGGCATGGGCATGGGCAGGGGTCTGTGACTGGTCAGGGGACTGGGCAGGGGCGGAAACCAGATGACCAGAAGTGGTGGATCCATCTGAAAATTTAATAAATATATATTAACATCTCATACATCATGAAATCAACGCATTTCAAATTGATTATGTTTTCAATATACTTAGAAGTGTGTTTGAATTTGTAAACAATTATGAAATGAGGATATGGTATGCATATAGGCACTCAGATGAATATCAATTACTGTCTGTACAATTATAACATTATTATTGTGTTTTGGCCTGGAATATGCATGTGACATAATGATGGCATGAATTATACATTTTTTAAAAAAATAATATTTTCATGCTGCCTGATATAGAAAGGGGGCAGTAGTGTATTTGAACAGACAAATAATATTCCTTTTTAAAGTGCAAAAGCTGTAGACTTTGAATGTCTTCAATGAAATGATTTCAAATAAAGCAACATGTTGGAAACATGATAGATATATTTCACATACCATTAGACTCCAAGGCAGCCTCTTCCTCCTCCGTCACATATGTTAAATCAATCTCTGTAAAACATAACATGTTGTGTACATGTTAAGAACAGATATTATAACATATGTTACTGTTGTTCAAAGACACACATCAATGTTGCATTAAAGATATACACACCCAAAGTTATGATTTACATCATTTTGATGGAGCATACAAATTACATTAGATTTGTTATTCTCAATGATTCATATTTTCGATGTATTGTTTGTATTAATTTAAAAATCATAAAAGCATAGTACATAGAAAATTTAAGATTTCTCATGTGTGTATCACTTGATGACTGTTGTCAAAAATGAACATGGAAACAAACATATGCTATACATCTTCTGAATAACAAATGTGTAGACTAATAAAGTTTTAATTATTAATCTTTCAATATTAAAAGAAAATTAATATATAATCAGAAGAGAAAATTATATGTTTGTTTCAAATGTTATGCTTCATCAGAATCATGCTCATAATATTGATTACCAATACACCTTCAATGACATATAAATGAGTCAATGGACTTACCAGGAGACCGCAAAGGCGGCTCTGTGTCACTGCTGGATTCCTGTGGGCTCACCACACCAACTCTCTCTATAAATGATATAGATATATATTAGGAAACACATTTGGGATATCACTAAATCACATCTGTATCGAATTTTAAGATTAATCAACTTGAAAATGTGAAGAATAGAGCAGTCATTAAACCAGAAAATGCTTGATTGAATCAAGGGGATTCTGTTAAAAATGATGTATTTTCAGACTATATTAGACATCAAACTCATCTCATACGATGCTATTGCATATCTAAATATACCCATTGATCAATGTTCTTAAAAGAATACACACAAACCACATTTTGAAGAACAGCTGTTGACAAATCTAAACAAACACATGTGGCACATCGAGCCATTTGTGCAATGTACAGTAATCTTGTTTAGGACACAACACATATTTATCACAATACAAAACCAAATTGATTAGTACAAATATGTAATCATGGTGCTGTTAGAGTATGCTGATATCTATAAAGTAACTCCAACAGTGAATATGTGAATTATATATCAATATTGTTTAATCCAAAGAATGTAAAGATGAATGAATCTATTGTTTATTAAAGGGACACTGACATGATTAATTTAAATCATTGATTTCTCTGTTCAAACTGTTCAAAATGATTTAACATTGACTCCTATTATAATTTGAATGTTGCTACATTTTAATCTTAAAGGCAGATAAGCAATATTGTATTCAATAAATATTGTTTGTTGAAGGTATCCACCAATCATCAATAAAAACCCAGGTAGTTCAACCAAAATTGAGATGCAGATAAACGTACATTCTTGATTTTAAAATACATTTAGCAATAGAATATTTCACATATGATGATAGTATTATATTTAAATGTTTATTAATATTGCATACTCTATCTGAATGACAACATTAATAATTGTAGATCAGTATCCCTTTAATATAAAATTATATTGATTTGACAATGTTGGTGTTAATGAATTCTCTACTCCATATGTTGATGTAATGAATGGGATTGAGCATGCAATTCAAATCTAATATGTTATTTAAGGATATCCGAAGAATTATTTAATTTTCATCTATTAAAGGGACATTACATATAAATATTGAACAATGTGGATTTAGTATGTAATGTTCTGTCCATGTTTCTAAGACAAATGTCAATTAAAATGAGACATACCATACTGTGACAAGCCCTGCCTTAAGGATCCAGCAGCAACATCCATATCTGTAATATATTAAATGAGGATTGCATATCATTAATACAAATCATGCCATGTTTAAAATCTTTACATTATTAGCAAATCAATTTAAAACTATTAATCCTTTGGTAGTCCCATGAGTTAATTGTTTCCTCAATTCAATTCATGATAAATATATCCTGTACTCTTATTTTCAATCAGTTGTGTTGTTTACTGTAGCTTTAATTATTTTTTGGTGTTATTTTATTCTTATCAATTGATGGGCATATGTTATAATTTATTTGGATTCTTCTTTTTTTATTATGTATAATATTGAAAATAAGAATACTGTATTCTTCACATATATAATAATTCACATTTCATTTTGACCAACATGTATAAAGCAATGCCACTTACAGCAAAGCCATGTTAACGTGTATGCGCAATTCCATTTTCGCGATCATTGCGCAATGATTCAAAGCGGAATTACGCATCCGTCATTTGACCAATATGTATAAAGCAATGCCACTTACAGCAAAGCCATGTTAACGTGTATGCGCAATTCCATTTTCGTGATCATTGCGCAATGATTCAAAGCGGAATTACGCATCCGTCATTTGACCAACATGTATAAAGCAATGCCACTTACAGCAAAGCCATGTTAACGTGTATGCGCAATTCCATTTTCGCGATCATTGCGCAATGATTCAAAGCGGGATTACGCATCCGTCATTTGACCAACATGTATAAAGCAATGCCACTTACAGCAAAGCCATGTTAACGTGTATGTGCAATTCCATTTTCGCTCTGTGACGCATATTCTGTAGAGCGCAAGACACATCATTCCTATTTCATGTGTCACTAATCTAAAATCAGATATCTAAACATCATATGTAGTGTATGTTGTGAGATCTGTATAGGTTTAGTATCTGACTATATACACATTTATTGATAAAAAAAAAAAATAAGATATTATATGAAGTTGGATAATTACCTGGTTCAGATTCTCCATCTCCTCCCAGGCCACCGGACGGAGAAGCAGCTGCCCTGGCCCCCGCGTCAGGACTTTCAGATCCCGCAGCTGGGAGGGAAGAAGAGGAGGCCGAGGATGGCGAGGATCTGAATCTTTTGGGGACCCGGAGATTGAGGAGCTCGCATAAAGTCACCTCATAAGGGAGTAGGTACAGTTTCCGCTGGGCCTCTCTTTTGCCACCTCTTTTACGGGCTTGTACCCAGTCCCTTATGAGGTTGACTTTTTTGGTTAACCGCAACCTCATATCTCCGAATCTCCTCATGATCTGATCCTGGGTCCTCTGGACGTCACACACCAATCTAACCGCATTGGTGATAGACTCCCAGAGGGCCTTCTTAACAGGCGCATCTGTCAACCTCCTCTTGTTCCCAAACAGCTGGGGATAAAAGTCCTTGACGGCGTGGACCAGTGCAGCGCTCTCCTCCTTGGTGAACCTGGGAGCTGACATGCCTGCTGGGTTGTCCAATAAATATATTATAATAATAATATAAACTGCCAGCAGGCATTAGAGAACTGACAAAGATGGCAACGTGTAATGGACTTTTATATGGTGAAGTAAACATGAGATGCACCATGGGAAAAGTTATCTGTACATCTGATTGGATAAAAGTTTGAAATATTGTTAGAATGTCTGTGAGACCATCCTGACTCAAGTTGTGTTTGTGTGATGAACTCTGATTGGCCGTTCCTTAATGTTTCATATCTTAGTAACTTCCTTACACATACCTCATGGTGGTGCTGTAACTTCATTTTTCATGTAGACTCATTTGCAACTCATGGGCCTGTCATGCGGATATGTGTGACGCAGATTTAATATCCGTGATGCGTTAAATATTAATGATTAAATTCTATTTAACATCTAATACTGTCACATTATTAATGTTGTAGACATTTCTCGGTTTAATAACGGTCTGTTTCTTTAATACAAATACACATTTAATATTGTATGTCTTTATTGTTCATAAAATCCATTTATTGACTTATTGTGAAGTATTGATATTGCTCTATTAAATGTATTTCATAATGCACATTGATTGTGTGCTATTGCGTGACATTAGACTCTAATGTTTAAAGATGCTAATCTGGTGTTTCAAGATGCGTTTCTTACGCAATATTTCTGAATGTTCAAATTCAGGTTATAAGGTCAGTAACTTGGATAATCTGTTTATAAATGTTAAACTACAGGTTTGTTTGTTATTAGTAAATAAACCTCGAGCTTGTATTTGTCTGAAGTGCTCATATATGTTATTGTGCAATGGCGTCTTTATTGTTAAATAGACATTACAAACAAACAATTGTATCAAATGATCTGTAGAGATAGAAGATTGTTTAGACTTTAAAATGTAAATCAATTTATCTTAGTATTTAGATATCCTCAACAGAAGAAATTTAAATGCACATGGTTGAGACAATCACATAAGGCATCTATGTGCATCCACCAATCTTCATCTACTGAGCCTATCTCGATATGCTTTTCAAGCAAAGTATGTCAAGATAGGAAGAGAAGTAAATACACTCTTTAAATCTCTTAAAGGGACACTGTCCAAACAAATTTAGCGTTGGTGATTCAGATTGAGCATGAAATGTTAATCAACGTTATAATTTAATCCGATTCTCAAATGTTAACAATTATCTTGTTATCTTTCTTTGCAAATCAATAATGATATTTGATATTACGGACAATTGTTTCAAAAAACCTGGGTTGTCCTTGATGATTGTTGGATAAATTAATCCACCACAAAAAACCAAGTTCAGTCCAGAGTACTGAAGCTAATAAATTATCTATTTAATGCCTTATTTTTAAAGTAATGATAGCAACATCACAAGGAGCATTCATAATATGAGACAATTTTTAAAGTTGCTTAAAATAGAATACTCATTCAGAATGTATAAATCATTAATTTTTTAACTGTCTCCCTTTAAGTATATTTTTAGTTCATGTCCCTTTAAATAAACATTTCACAATAATGCTTGAAATATCAGAAACCTAGGCACCTTCCTTTTGATAAATTAGTATAACATATGAGTATATAAAATTTAGATTAACTTCTGGATTGTTTTACACACTGACTGAAATATATATTGTAAAGGAGGTATTTCGGAGTCTTCAGCTTAGAGGGACATTAAGCTATATGTTATGTATGCATTTTGGATAAGATTATAATATTTGAACAACTTAATATGTTTTGGTATTCAATCATTAGATTGTAATTATATATATTTTTGGATTAAATACATATCTACATAGGCTATTTTGATGCTGATTGTTGGTTGCACATAGATACCTTATGTAATTGACTAAGATATGTGCATTGATGTTTTTTTTACAAAGTATATTTAAAGACTGAATGTAATTCTATAGTACTTTCTAAATATGTTTAAATTCTTTTATGAATTATTTAAAAATCAATACACAATATACTTTGTGAATGTCCCTTTAAGGACCAAAACATTTGTAATGTTGATTTAACATTGTCAAAATAAACTAAAGGGGAATGAAAATTATATATAGATATGTGATGTCTAACCCAAGAGGTAAGATTTTAAAAACTACATAATATTATTAACTATAGTTAAATGACTCCACTAGAAAATCAAATCGATTAACCTGCCATCCAATAACTAGCTTGTGAAAAATATAAAGTTAAATGACCTACCATTTATAAATGTAAAAATTAAAATAATTTAGCAAATAATGTTTTGAGATACCTAAGGAAGATACAAGATCTTATTAAATTAATTTTACATTCAACAACACTGTCACTTTAATGTAATTGAACCACTTCCCCTTCTTAAAAGTGAAAAAAAAATTTTTTTTGAGAAATTGACTACATATCCGAAATTATTTTAACATCTAAGAATTTCAAAAGAAAAGCATCGATGGATCTCACTCCCCAATGAATGTTAAAAAAGATAGTTTAATGTAATATTCTCGGAATCAGTGGATTTTCCACAATTAATGCATTATTTGATCTTATGCATGTGCTTGTCAAATAGACAACTACCAGTCATGGGAGTCAAATTGTTTTTTATTGACAGATTATATGGATATTTATTATAATCTGTTCCAAAGAGTGTATTTAATACTAAAATGTTTATTATTACCATTTTAAAATTTAATAGTTTCTGAACCAAAAAGAAAAAAATATTCCTGGAAGTCATCAGATGCCAATCTGAAATGTAAAAATTTTTTTTACAAAAGTTAATACACACGTAGTCAAAGATTCATAAAATATATTTACAATCATCTTGTGTCTATGCTCTAACTTTGTTCAACATTTTTTAAAGATATTTATTAATTATATTAAAAAAAAAAAAATTAGATTGTGTAATAAAAAAAAAAAATCTGATTTTCTAATTATACATAAAAATGTATATCACATTTCAATAATATATATGTTGAACATAAATGTCATGTTTCATGTCCATTCAAATACCTCTATATCAACTATAATATGTATTCCTTTTTCTGATTGTGATCCCTAAATATCTAATGATGAAATATGTATGACTAATGTATGTAAGCTACCAATAATCAACATTCTTCCTGTGATTCTTAACTAGCATGCATTGGTACACCAACCTGGATAATGCATGGTCTTTGAAAGTCAATTCAGGGGTAAACAGTTGATCTTCAATAGGTGTCTTATTCATCATTTCAAAAATAGAGGACTGAAATCCCATCTAAAAATTAGAAATTCATCTAAGTGTCTGATTGTGATCCCTAAATATCTAATTAAGAACTAAATATGACTAATGTATGTAAGCTACTAATATTCAACATTCTTCCTGTGATTCTTAACTAGCATGCATTGGTACACCAACCTGGATAATGCATGGTCTTTGAAAGTCAATTCAGGGGTAAAAAGTTGATCTTCAATAGGTGTCTTATTCATCATTTCAAAAATAGAGGACTGTGAAATACCATCTAAAAATTTGAAAATCATCTAAGTGTCTCCAATAGGATGCCTCAACAGCCTTATTCTATTAAATAGTTGGCACTTACCATGTGAACATGTCTTTGTATGCTTTTCAAGGTCAGCAGATTTGAAAGATAATGCCAGACATGATCCCATTGGTATACTTCAATTTCAATCTTGGCTTTTTCCACTGTCAGTCTGGGCAATCTTCACTGCCAGGCTTCTAATTCTTCCCTTTCAGTCTTTAGATTAAGTCAGCTCCCTAATGGCATAAAAGGTTTATTCAAAATTACTACAAGTGTGTGAATCATTTCTCTAGCCCTCTCTCCCACCCACCATTTCATAAGAAATTTCTGTCACTAGCTTACGGTGTAGCATCTTGTGTTATGTTCTATCAAGTGTGAAGATGAGTCATATTGAGCAGAACAAACCTCTAATGTGTGACATTGAACCATAGTCATGCTAGAGGATCCCTTTCTGAGTATTTTCATTTTAAGTAATGTGTAAATTAAATACTAGTTTAGAAAATGTATGCCATATGATGTATTTGTGTACAATTCATGCCAGCAACAGTCCAGACATTTATACTTACCAGCTGATGTCCTCTTTAAAAACCAGGTGGCAAAGACTCGCTACAGGACCCAATGGCCAGAGCATCACCTATATTAATAAATGAAACACATTTTTAGCATTTGATGAACAATCCTAACATGTTTGCACAATTCTCTACTTGTCATTTCCCTACAGTTCTCATCTATTGATAATACTCCAGTCTAACTTCTATTCTTTACCGTCTAAAGTTGCGGTTGATGATGTCTGCTCTGACATTGAGCCCCTCGTCCCGGAATGGCCCCTCTAGAACAGGATCATCCTCCTCATCTCTGAGGAGGTTTCTGTCCGACCGGACGGCCTGCAGCATCCCAGCCCGCTGTGCAATATTATGCAGGACGCTACAGGCTACAACGATCTTAGCCACCTTCTTTGGGTTGTACTGGAGGGCTCCTCCCGACCTGTCCAGGCACCTGAACCTCATCTTCAGGAGCCCGAACATCCGTTCAACCACCGCCCTGGTTCTCTTATGAGCCCTATTGTAGAGCTCCTCAGACACATCAGTCGGGCTACGCAAGGGGGTAATGAGCCAAGGCCAGCTCATGTACCCAGAATCACCTATAAATTATGAACAGAACATAATTCCAACAGAATCCTCAAAATAGTATTTGTAGTACAATAAAAAGTTTTGTACACGATAATCCATTAACAAATGTTTATTTTAACTTTAAAATATCTAGTTCAATATTATTCTCTATCTTCCCATTTCAGCTAAGACATGCTACATATGCGTATTTCTCCTAAATCAAGCCTTGTGTAAAATGCTAACTACATGGTTACATTACATTCTCTATCTGAGCATTTAAGGTAAGACATGCTACATATCTGCATTGAACTAAAAGACATTTGCTGAAAGAGACAATGACATGGTTAAATTGCATTAGCTAATATCTTCCCATTTCAGCTAAGACATGCTACATATGCGTATTTCTCCTAAATCAAGCCTTGTGTAAAATGCTAACTACATGGTTACATTACATTCTCTATCTGAGCATTTAAGGTAAGACATGCTACATATCTGCATTGAACTAAAAGACATTTGCGGAAAGAGACAATTACATGGTTAAATTGCATTAGCTAATATCTTCCCATTTCAGCTAAGACATGCTACATATGCGTATTTCTCCTAAATCAAGCCTTGTGTAAAATGCTAACTACATGGTTACATTACATTCTCTATCTGAGCACTTAAGGTAAGACATGCTACATATCTGCATTGAACTAAAAGACATTTGCGGAAAGAGACAATGACATGGTTAAATTGCATTAGCTAATATCTTCCCATTTCAGCTAAGACATGCTACATATGCGTATTTCTCCTAAATCAAGCCTTGTGTAAAATGCTAACTACATGGTTACATTACATTCTCTATCTGAGCATTTAAGGTAAGACATCCTACATATCTGCATTGAACTAAAAGACATTTGCGGAAAGAGACAATGACATGGTTAAATTGCATTAGCTAATATCTTCCCATTTCAGCTAAGACATGCTACATATGCGTATTTCTCCTAAATCAAGCCTTGTGTAAAATGCTAACTACATGGTTACATTACATTCTCTATCTGAGCATTTAAGGTAAGACATGCTACATATCTGCATTGAACTAAAAGTAGACATTAGCGGGGGGAAAATATATGGTTAAATTGCATCCTATAGCTGAACATTACGCTAACATTTTAAAACTACAGTGGCAATTGTCAAAATAATTAACCATGTTGTGCACAAATACTCACCAACGAGATAACCAGGGGGCATTTGTCTTTCCTCAAACTGTCTCCACAGGGACGACAGAGAGAGGATGCGGGCATCATGACAAGCACCTCCAAAATTCGCACACACATGCATAATCCTCATCTGTGCGTCACAAACATACTGCACGTTGAGGCTATGAAAATGTTTGCGATTTCTGAAGGGCGAGTCATCAATTGGAGCACGCAGCGCAATATGGGTACAATCTATGGCTCCCAAGACATTGGGCATTTGAGCAATATCAAAGAATTCCCGCTTCAGGCGCCTACAATCACCATCATTCTGTGGGAATCCTATGTATTGCTTACTGATACGTACCATGGCGTCCAGAAAGTTATCAAACACCCCAGAGAATGTACCTTGAGCCAGGCCATGCATGTACAGTTCTCCGGATTGAAAACTCCCGGAGGCCAGGACGTATAGACAGCTTAGCATCTTACTCATGGCGGGAACAGCAGTCCTCATTCTTATACGTGGCTCCAAATGAGGTTTAAGAAGATCGTAAAGGCCAATGAGCTGTTCGCAATCGAGCCGATACTTATCAAAAACCTCAAAGTCGCTCATGTTTTCCAAGGTGGGTCTCACCCTGTAGACAGGAGGACCTCGAACCAGACGACCCCTTCGTCTCAGTCTGAGCCGCCGAGGCTGCCTGATTCGACCAACAGCTAGTTCGCCAATAGCAGCACCAGCAGCGTCTACCATGTCATCGTCATCCATCTTTCAAAACAGCGTAACAAGGTAAGCACTTGATCTGATGTGGATCACAAGTGATGCATTGGCCATGTTGTTTGGGGGATTTATAGTCCAATTAGTCCAATGGTAGTGAGTTTGTAATGATTGCTGATTGTATTCACTTGTTTGTATGTGAGCGGCGCGAATGCTTTCACAGTGGGCGTTTATTTGTTGTTTGCTGAAATGTTATTTTCAAACAATGATTCTCAATGTGAAAGTGTCAAAGATCACACATACAGTGCATGTTTGTAATGTTTGTTCATATGCATAATCAATATTTCTTAAACGCGATCTTATAGTAACAAGCACACGTCCAGGCTAACATGAATGAAAGTGCATAGTTGTGTATAATGTGCATCGAATGTGATCAATCAATGTTGCTGCAATATTGTTTGTAAACGATAAAGTAACAGCTGCCATCTGTAGTATTGTATATATAAGTGATTGCCGAGCTGTCAATATTGTATGCGTCCCTTTAAAATCGCAATAATAATTCCGAACTTCCCGTCTGCCATCTGTAGTATTGTATATATAAGTGATTGCCGAGCAGTCAATATTGTATGCGTCCCTTTCAAATCGCAATAATAATTCCGAACTTCCCGTCTGCCATCTGTAGTATTGTATATATAAGTGATTGCCGAGCTGTCAATATTGTATGCGTCCCTTTAAAATCGCAATAATAATTCCGAACTTCCCGTCTGCCATCTGTAGTATTGTATATATAAGTGATTGCCGAGATGTGAATATTGTATGCGTCCCTTTAAAATCGCAATAATAATTCCGAACTTCCCGTCTGCCATCTGTAGGATTGTATATATAAGTGATTGCCGAGCTGTCAATATTGTATGCGTCCCTTTAAAATCGCACTAATACTGAATAACTTCCGGCTGTCATCTGTAGTATTATATATATAAGTGATTGCTGAGCTGTCAATATTGTATGCGTCCCTTTCAAATCGCAGTAATACTGAATAACTTCCGGCTGTCATCTGTAGTATTGTATATATAAGTGATTGCCGAGATGTCAATATTGTATGCGTCCCATTCAAATGGCACCAATACTGAATAACTTCCGGCTGTCATCTGTAGTATTATATATATATAAGTGATTTGCGATCTGACAATATTTATTAATTGTCCCATTGAAATCGCCTTAATAATGCTGTTCCAAACTGTTGTTTACGTATATGTTGTATTGTAGTATTGAGTGTTAAAGTTCCGAAAGGGGCGGTACAGTCGTGAATCTGTGATGTGTATGGTTGAATCTTCTAATGACGTCATGATATTATTAACCTGCCTATGTAGTTCTGAAATCCTCATTGTGTTGTTGTATTGTGCTACATTGTTATTGTGTGCTGAATAAAATATAAATGTGTGCTTTGTGGTTGCGTGATGGGTGATGCGTGTTATGTACATGTACGTATATATTGTGATTGTGTCCCACATATGCTGACTTCTATATAGCGGTCTGGCATTGTTGTTCCTTCCCATAAAGTGACATCTGTAATCTGGTGTAATGATGTTCTTGTTGTACGTAATTCCTAATGGTTTCTGGTGATGAAATCATGATGTTAAAAGTACAGTAAAATCCATATGTTGTGTTTTGTGATTCCTCGAGAGAATGTAATGTGTTTTTCCCCCATCATTTGAATGCACATGTATGAGTGAATGTTAAAAGTAATGTATGTGCATCCATGAGTGATCATGTGTTAAGCCTATGTAGATATGCTGTTGCTGCAAGCATATGAGTTGAATAACTGAAATGCAATAATAAAGGTAAATGAGAATTGTTTCCCATTGTGTAGTGTTTGTGAATCCTGAAAAGCTGACATTATTTTTGTGTCCGTTTAAATGTAATATTTTTAAAACAAAAATGTTGTTACTAGTGATGTTGATTTGTAGTTGATGTAATATAAAAGTATGAAAGAATTTAATGGTGTTGTGAATATTCAAACAGTAAAATCCATAAATCCACCATAGGGAAATAGTCATTTCTTGATCTATTTATCATAGCTGGGTCTAACGCATGAAATCATGTCGCTATTTGTGTGCGTTAGGGAAATGAGGGTTTTGCGTGCACGAGCACGTCTTCCCAATAGAAGTCAATGGAGGCTCTAAAATTTGTTCTTGTTTTTTTTCTAAGACTGGTTTTCTTCGTAAAGTGAGTGACGTCATGAGCTTGTGTGAAAAAGTAACTAAATCGTGTTCTTTTTGTAATAAATAAATAATTTTGGTATGTCATGTGGTGTATATTGTTTGTATGCATCGATGAGTGTATGTTTGTGATAATGTTATTAGTTAGATGTAGGTATATGAGGGTCTTTTCCCGTGTGTCAATGTAAGTCAATGGGAAAATAGATTTGTGTTGTTTTTTTTCTAACACCCGAGATCTCGCAACTTTAATCCTTTGTATTTTGATGAAAAATTATTAAATATGAAAAATAAACATAGTGTAGTGTTTGTATGACTGTAAGTGTAGTTTGTGTAATATTTTTTTTTTGATTCATGGATCTTTTTTTTGTCGGTATATGTTTACTACTGGGTCTGAGGTGTCGGTAGAAATGTGAGCGTTAGGTGTTTTTTGAGTGTCGGTAACTGAACTCTAAATACCGGAGTCCGTAAGAAACCCGCGTTAGGAGCCTCTAACGCTGGTTTTCACGGCTAACGCCGAACTCCAAATCTAGGCCTAAGAGTACTAGTGGAGTAAATACAATTTGATATATATGTACAATATACAATATACATATTTTTTTCTTTTTTTAGAAACTATGAAAAGGTGTCTGAAATATATAAAATCCGATTATGGGTGCACTTTAAAAGTATCAGTAACACAGAATTAAATCCCCTTACATAAAGAATTTAACAACAAAATGTTCAAGGAATCAAATCTATAATAAAAGGTATTATTATAGAATCAAACTACAAGTGAATATAAAATTAGGATAGTTATATACTGTCTAATCAATGCATATAATAGTATTTTAAATACTTAAACTAAATGTATAAAAATGAATAAGATTTTTTGCATGCTTTTCAACAAAGGATAGGTAATGAATAGTGAAAATTGACACAATGTCTTTCAAATTAGCAAGTGTCTCTTTAAGAAAAGTGCTATAAAGCAATGAGCGGTCAGGATTGCTTTCAAGCAGTGATCAAGTGCGCAACTGCACGAAACATGTCTGCGTGTGGTCTGGATCGCTGACATTGTGTCACAAGATTTTAAGTGCTTTATTTCAGCTGTGTTTTAGCTGTTATGTTTTTATTTTTTGGCTACAATAAAGAAAGTTTTATCTTACTGAGGAGATTTTTTGCGCTTTGTGTGGTGTCTAAACTTGTGGTGTACAAAACAGTGAACATCAGGAAGATTAGCAATCTTTCTGTGGAATAAAACAGAAAGAGCAGAGATTTGTCCTTTCAAAGTATTGGTAGACAACCCTTTATTCAAATCATCCTGAAGAAACTGTAGAATCCTAGGAATTCTAAAAGAATGCCAAGAATAATCATGAATGAAACACCATGAAATATAGGTTTTCCATACCTTGTGATATATTTTCTTTGAAACAGGCTTACAAACCTGTATCATAGTGTTAATCACAGAGTCAAAGAAACCTCTATGACTAAGTACTAAACGTTCAATTTCCATGTCTTCAAATTTAGAGATTTGAGACCTCGATGGAAAAACAGGCCTTGATACAGAAGGTCTCGTCTTAGAGGAAGTGACCAAGGTTGGCAACTGGACATTGGGACAAAATCTGCATACCAGAACATGTGAGGCCATGCTGGTGCTATCAGAAACACATACGATTGTTCCATTATGATCTTTAAGATCACTCCCAGAGGTGAAAAAATGTAAGCAGGTTGGTAAAACCATAAAACTGCTAGAGCATTCATCAATTCCGCCTGAGGATCCCTGGACCTGGAGAGGTATCTGGGAAGTTTCTTGTTTAGACGAGAGGCCATCAGATCTATGTCTGGAAGACCCCACATCTGCACAATCTGATAGAACACATCTGGATGGAGAGACCACTCCCCCGTATGTAGAATCTGACGGCTGAGATAATCCTCTTCCCAATTGCCTACACCTGGCATATAAATTGCAGTGATTAGACAAGAGTTGAATTCCTCCCAAGAAAGTATTAGAGACACTTCTTTAATTGCTAGGGGACTGTGAGTCCCCCCTTGATGATTGACATATGCCACTGTTGTGACATTGTCTGTTTGAAACCGAATATACAGTTCTCTCTTTAATAGAGGCCAAGCCTGAAGAGCTATTGATTGGTAACCTTGCCTCTCGAGAATTCCAAACTCCTTGTGCTGTCAGAGACCCTCAGACAGCTCCCCAACCTGTGAGACTTGCATCTGTTGTGATCACCTGCCAGGTAGGACGAACAAAGGAGGCCCCTTGAACAATAAGGTGATTGTTGGGATTTAAGTATATCAGTTGTGATATCTGAGTATAATCCCTGCACCATTGGTGCAACATGCATAGCTGTAGCTGTCTCAAGCAAAACGGATCGCGTCCGATGTTGCAAACATGAGACCTAAAACTTCCATGCATATAGCCACTGAAGGAAATGCTAAGAGACAGAATGTTTAGACAAGCTGAAACCAATCTTAAACATCTCTTTTCTGTTAGTGATAGGGTCATGGACACTGAATCTATCTGGAAACCTAAAAAGGTGACCTTTGTCTGAGGAATCAAGAAACACTTTGTTAAATTGATCCTCCAAACATGTCTTTGAAGAAACAACAGAAATTGTTTTGTGTGAGATTCTGCTAAATGAAAATATTGAGCTAGTACCAAGATACCTACCAAATAAGGAAACACTGCAATACCCTTCTCTCTGATTACAGATAGAAGGGCTCCTAGAACTATTAAGAATATTCGTGGTGCTGTTGCAAGGCCAAATAGAAGAGCGACAAATTGGTAATGCTTGTTTAGAAAAGAGAATCTCAGAAAACTATAGTGATCTGGATGAATCGGATTGTAAAGGTAAGTGTCCTGTTAGTCTATTGTGGACATGAAGTGACCTTTCTGAACAAAGGCAGAATAGTCCTTATAGTCACCATCTTGAAAGTTGGGACTCTTACAAAACAATTTAAAGTTTTCAGATCCAACATTGGTCTGAAAGTATTTTCCTTCTTTGGTACCATGAATAGATTTGAATAAAAACCCCAATCCTTGTTCTTGCTGTGGAACTGGGATAAATACCCCTGAAAGTTCTAGATCTGAAACACATTTCAGAAAGGCTTTAGCTTTAACTGGAGTCTTTTTGGTAGCTGAGTAAGAAAGAATCTTCCCAAAGGAGGTCTTATTCTTAATCCTATTTCGATACCCCTGAGAAATTACATCCTGAATCCACTTATTTTGGACAGAGTCTGTCAAAACTCTTTGAAATAGCTTTAGTCTGCCCCCTACCAGAAGAAATGGCTTGAGGGCTGCACCTTCATGTAGGTTTAGGGGCAAGATTTGGTTTCTTATAAGGCTTGGATTTATTCCAATTCGGAGATAGTCTCCAAATACAGCCAGAGGCCTGAGGGAAGAAAAGGTTTTCTGTTCTCTATTCTGATGAAAGGAACGAAAATGATTGGGAACTTTAAATTTATCCTTAGATTTCTTGTTTCGAGTAGAAAAACTCCCTTACCCCCAGTAACAGTGGAGATAATAGAATCCAATCGTGAACCAAAATGATTTTTACCTTGAAAAGAGAGAGATAAGAATCTAGTTTTAGACACCATGTCAGCATTCCAAGATTTAAGCCATAAAGCTCTTCTAGTTAGAATGGCTAAAGACATGCATTTGACATTGATCTTCATAACATCAAATATAGCATCACAAATAAAATGATTTGTATGTTGAAGTAAAACAATAATGTTAGATAATTCAGAATCTGAAGACAACTGCTGTGCTAAACTATCCAACTAAAAATTAGAAGCAGCAGCAACATCAGCCAAAGATATAGCAGGTCTAAGAATATAGCCAGTATGTAAATATGCCCTTCTTAGATCATTTTTCAGCTTCCTAGCTAAAGGATCCTTAAAAGAAGTACTGTCTTCCATAAGAATAATAGTACGTTTGGAAAGAGTAGAAATTGCCCCATCAACTTTAGGAACTGTTTCCCAAAGTTTCTAAATTGGCTACAGGTTCCAGGCTTAGACCATTCTTTAGCAATCACATTAGAGATAGCGTCAGGGATAGGAAATACTTCAGGAGTAATAACAGTAGTCTTAAATACAGAATTTAGACGATTATTAGCTTTATCATCAGGAGGTTTAGACTCCTCAATACCCAAAGTAAACAAAACTTCCTTTAAGAGAGAATGAATATATTCTATCTTAAAGGGACACTGAACCCAAATTCTTTCTTTCACGATTCAGATAGAGCATGCAATTTTAAACAACTTTCTAATTTACTCCTATTATAAATTTTTCTTCATTCTCTTGCTATCTTTATTTGAAATAGAAGGCATCTAAGCTATTTGTTTGGTTCAGAACCCTGGAAAGCACTTGTTTATTGGTGGATGAATTTATCCACCAATCAGCAAGAACAACCCAGGTTGTTCACCAAAAATGGGCCGGCATCTAAACTTACATTCTTGTATTATAAATAAAGTTACCAAGAGAATGAAGAAAATTTGATAATAGGAGTAAATTAGAAAGTTGCTTAAAATTGCATGCTCTGTGAATCATGAAAGAAAAAAAATTGGGTTCAGTGTCCCTTTAAATAAAAAAAGATTTGTCTTTATCTGTCTCTGATGTGGCATCCTCTGAAACAGAGGAAACCCCATCAATAGAGGATACATCAGTATGCTGAAGGTCAGAACTTAATTCACTAGGCTTAGGAAAATGTTGCAAAACCCTTTTACATTTATTTGAAGGCAAAATAGCAGTCATTGTCTTCTCTATAGCTGCAGCAATAACATCTTACATTTCTGCAGTAATGATATGTACATTAGACTGAGATGGAATAACAGTGGGTATATTTGTACTCATAGATATATTATCAGCATTTAACAATTTGTCAGAACAAGAGCCACATACAGTGGGGCAAAAACGTATTTAGTCAGCCACCAATTGTGCAAGTTCTCCCACTTAAGAAGATGAGAGAGGCCTGTAATTTTCATCATAGGTATACCTCAACTATGAGAGACAAAATGTGGAAACAAATCCAGACAATCACATTGTCTGATTTGGAAAGAATTTATTTGCATATTATGGTGGAAAATAAGCATTTGGTCACCTACAAACAAGCAAGATTTCTGGCTCTCACAGACCTGTATATTCTTCTTTAAGAGGCTCATCTGTCCTCCACTCATTACCTGTATTAATGGCACCTGTTTGAACTTGTTATCAGTATAAAAGACACCTGTCCACAACCTCAAACAGTCACACTCCTAACTCCACTATGGTGAAGACCAAAGAGCTGTTGAATGACACCAGAAACAAAGACCTGCACCAGGCTGAGAAGACTGAATCTGCAATAGGCAAGCAGCTTGGTGTGAAGAAATCAACTGTGGGAGCAATAATTAGAAAATGGAAGAAATACAAGACCACTGATAATCTCCCTCGATCTGGGGCTCCAAGCAAGATCTCACCCCGTGGGGTCAAAATGATCACAAGAACAGTGAGCAAACATCACCATCACTGCAGAGAGCTGGGACCAACATAACAAAGGTTACCATCAGTAACACACTATGCCGCCAGGGACTCAGATCCTGCAGTGCCAGACGTGTCCCCCTGCTTAAGCCAGTACATGTCCGGGCCCGTCTGAAGTATGCTAGAGAGCATTTGGATGATCCAGAAGTGGATTGGGAGAATGTCATATGGTTAGATGAAACCAAAGTAGAACTGTTTGGTAGAAACACAACTCGTCGTGTTTGGAGGAGAGAGAATGCTGAGTTGCAACCAAAGAACACCATACCTACTGTGAAGCATGGGGGTGGCAACATCATGCTTTGGGGCTGTTTCTCTGCAAAGGGAACAGGACGACTGATCCGTGTACATGAAAGAATGAATGGGGCCATGTATAATGAGATTTTGAGTGCAAACCTCCTTCCATCAGCAAGGGCATTGAAGATGAAACGTGGCTGGGTCTTTCAGCGTGACAATGATCCCAAACACACCGCCCAGGCAACAAAGCATTTCAAGGTCCTGGAGTGGCCTAGCCAGTCTCCAGATCTCAACCCCATAGAAAACCTTTGGAGGGAGTTGAAAGTCTGTGTTGCCCAGCAACAGCCCCAAAACATCACTGCTCTAGAGGAGATCTGCATGCAGGAATGGGCCAAAATACCAGCAACAGTGTGTGACAATCTTGTGAAGACTTACAGAAAACGTTTGACCACTGTCATTGCCAACAAAGGATATATAACAAAGTATTGAGATTAACTTTTGATATTGACCAAATACTTATTTTCTACCATAATTTGCAAATAAATTCTTTCCAAATCAAACAATGTGATTGTCTGGATTTGTTCCCACATTTTGTCTCTCATAGTTGAGGTATACCTATGATGAAAATTACAGGCCTCTCTCATCTTCTTAAGTGGGAGAACTTGCACAATTGGTGGCTGACTAAATACTTTTTTGCCCCACTGTAATTGAGCTGAAGAATTTAGATCAGTTTTATTACAACAAAAACATTTAGCTTTGGTAGATACGTGTTCAGGTAGCTCAAATCCTATGGTAACATCAGAGACAGGTTCAGTTTGAGACATAATTGCAAAAAATTAAATTTGGAAAAAAAATAATAATTCTGCAAATTTATATCCATGCTCCTATATAGGATATATATATATATATATAACAGGCTTGAGAGAATGGGAAACAGAGCGAAAATTTATAAAATAAGAAAACTGATTCATAATTTCATGATGCTGCATGAAAGCTCTCTAACACCTAGATTACGAGTTTTGTGCTAAACAGGGTGCAAAACTAATGCCAAAAAAGTTGCGTTATTTCACTCTCCATAGTGCTGCCATTACGAGTTACTGAAAAGCCTGCTTGTGCATGTGATATGGTGGCGTTAAGCTCCATACCACACAAAATCCAAGGGCTGCTTTGACATGCTCATGCAGGCTTTCCCCCATAGATAGGGAGCGAGTGTTAGCAAAAAACCTGAAAACACCTGAAGTGCGGAATGAAAAATCTCTGTAACGCAACCCCATTGATGTCTATGGGGAAAAAAGTTACGTTTAAACCTAACACCCTAACATAAACCCCAAGTCTAAACACCCCTAATCCGCCGCCCCCGACATTGCTGACACCTAAATAAAGTTATTAACCCCTAATCTGCCGCTCCCTACATCGCAGACACTAATAAAAGTTATTAAACCCTTTTCCGCCGCTCCCCGACACTATAATAAAGTCATTGACCCCTATTCCGCCACTCCCCAACATTGCCACCACTATAATAAAGTTATTAACCCCTAAACCTCTGGCCCTCCACATCACCGCCACTAAATAAACCTATTAACCCCTAAACCTCTGGCCTCCCACACCACTGCCACTAAATATACCTATTAACCCCTAAACCGCCGGCCCTACATTGCAAAAAACACTAAATTAAACTATTAACCCCTAAACCTAACACCCCCTAACTTTAAATTAAAATTACAATATATCTTTAAATAAATAAAAACTTACCTGTGAAATAAAAATAAACCTACCATTAAACTATAAATTAACCTAACTTTACTATTATAATAAAATAAAAAAATACTACCAATTAAAAAAATCTAAATTTAAAATTTAAAAAAACCTAACACTACGAGAAAAATTAAAAAATCTAAAATGACAAAAAATAATAAACACTAAATTACGAAAAATAAAAAACACTAAGCTTACAAAAATAATAAACTAAATTATCAAAAATAAAAACAATTACACCTAATTTAATAACCCTATAAAAATTAAAAGCCCCCCAAAATAAAAACACCCCCTACCCTACAATCAACTACCAATAGCCCTTATAAGGGCCTTTTTTAGGGCATTGCCCTAAGTTAAACAGCTCTTTTACCTGTAAAAATATACAAAGTTCCCCCAACAGTAAAACCCACCACCCAACTAACTCCCCCCCAAAATAAAAAAACCTAACTCTAGAAAAAACCTAAGCTACCCATTGCCCCTAAAGGGGCATTTGTATGGGCATTTCCCTTAAAAGGGCATTCAGTTCTTTTTCATTGCCCTTAAAAAAAGAGCTAAATGCCCTATTGGCTGTTCAAATCAGCCAATAGGATTTCAGAAGCTCTCATCCTATTGGCTGATTTGAATTTTCAAGAATTAAATCAGCCACTAGGAATGCAAGGTACGCCATTTTGAAACAGCTACCTTGCATTGAAGCTTCAGTGTACGACGGAGACCGTATGAAGAGGACGCTCCACGCTGGATGTCTTTGCTGTTCCGGGATGAAGATACCCCCGCGATGGATAAAGATGTCACCGCCTGGATGAAGACTTCTAGCCACCTGGATGGAGATGGATGTCCGGACTTCAGAAACCATGAGTAGATATTCTTTGGTTAGTGTTAGGTATTTTTTTTATTTTTTGGGTTGTTTTTTTTTTCAGATTAGGGTTTGGGCAATTTGAAGAAGAGCTGAATGCCCTTTTAAGTGCAATGCCCAAACAAATGCCCCTTTAGGGGCAATGGGTAGCTTAGTTTTTTTTTTAGAGTTAGGTATATCATATCAGCAGAGGTAATGGTACAAGAGTATATTGTCGATCTATAAAGGGAGGCAGCAGATAAATCCCTGCAACCGATTTACAGAAAGCCTTATGAAAATCTTTCCCATAAGCAAAAACATGATATCATCAGGCAATACTCCCTTCACATCCCTCAGTCAAACACTGCACTTAGAAAGGAACTGGGCTTCAGTATGCTTAGAAGCGCATTTCACTGTAGAAACCAAGCACATCATGCTTCAACACCTCCTAAGGAGGCAAAGTTTTAAAAAATGAGCTTTGAGTGAGGTGGGAGATGTATTTATAGGCATTTGAGGTTTGGAAAACTTTGCCCCCTCCTGGTAGGAATGTATATCCCATCAGTAACTAGCTCATGGACTCTTGCCACCTATATGAAAGAAATAGGGGTTTTGACTTGTTGGGTTTATTTTTGGGAGGCAGGTTAGACTTGTACGGGTGATTAAACATTTTTTTTCTTCTTAGGTGCCAGCAGTTCATAAACTGCCATAAGTCACTGGCGACTGGCAGTTTATGATCTTCGGGCACTGCATATTCGATTCACATGATGTGCGAGGTGAACTTACGGGTGGCATGGGTTTCAGCAGTTGTGCTGAAACCTACACCATATATGTAATCTCGACCTTGATGTCAGACTAACTGTCTATAGCTTCCTGGATCAGCCCTGCTTCCCTTTTAAAAGAGTGACACCACATTAACTTTACACGAGTCCTGGGGTACTATGCCTGAGGATAATGATAATAACTAAGAGTAGAGGATTGGTTATAAAAGTTCCCATAAAAACCTTGGGTGTATTCCATCTAGATATGGAGTTTATTAACTTTATATTATCAATTTTTGTTCTGGTATGCTCTAGAGATAACCAAATTAATGATATAGGTTTGTAGTGGTCGTGGTTGATATTTTATTTTGAATTCATATTGGTAGCAATTTTTGCGCCCCCTTTTGGATCCAGTTTCGGATTGTTCTTTTATTTGCACCTTTCATGTTGGGGAAGAAACATGGCTGTGGCTTTGATAGCTCTCTGGACTAGATTCCAGAGTTAGAATTTGGCATTCAAAAATCTAAAACTCAGCTGTAATATTTTTTACTTTCCTGTGCCATTTCAATTTATTATAATCAGTTCAACTGTTCAACTGATATACATGTACAATAAGCCCAGAACATAACAAATATGAAAACAGGCATATATAACGAATATGAGGTATTTGATATTAATAGTTAAGTTATAAAAACTAAATTTAGTCATATATGAAGTTCATTATGAATACTTGATTGAATTAGCCCCGATATTTTACTTTTGATTTGGCTGAGTATATTTTAATTATGGAAACACCACTGAAAAGTCTGTGGTATTCTTGCTTTTTACAGGTTTTTATTATGTTAATGTATTTAACTATTCTGTTTGCAATTTTGCGCCTCTTTAAGTTTTAAATTAATTTGTAATGGTACTATAAAAAGCATATAATAATTGAAAAGTATACTGAGAGTGCTATAAATGTATTATTGCCAATACTAATTGGTTAATAACCATTAAACATTAACATCCTAGTGAAGCTCTATGTATTCTTCCTAGAAGGATATCAACATGATTATCCCCTATTGCTTTATACATAACCTTGAAAAGTAGGATGATCCTCTGGATGAGAATCAATTAGGCCCAGAGAATATTTCTGAAAAGCCAGAAGATGTTGAGTTGGAGCCTATCCTGGGACAATTATACACATCATGGCAACTAGTTTATGGTTTTAAAACATCACAAGTTTACTCTTTAGTTTAAGAAGTGTAGAGCTTACATAAATTTGTTAATATCACACACACAAACACACACACACTCTACATACACTAAAAATGATTATGTAAATATTAGGCTTCTACGTAGCAAAATACATAATAAGCATGTATTTGTTATGTACTTATGACCTAGGATCTTGATCACATGAGGTAAGTAATGCATCGTTTGAATAGAAAACATATCTCATGATCTTCTAATTTTCTTCTGTCTTGTCTCCTGCTGTCCTGCTATCGTCAATGCTGACAGTGCACATACAAAAATAAACTAAAAGTTAATTAAGTGTTCTGAATAAATATAACAAGTCTACACAGCATATGCCAGCATTGGTCTTGATGTATCTAAAAGTCTGAAGCTTCTTCCTTAAAGGTAGGTGAGTTGGCAGTAGGCTGCCCTTGAGCTTATTATATAATTCTAAAAAACCATCATGTAATAATTCTGACTGCATATTCAATATTATTCTCATCTTGTTGTACAAGTGAGGAATCAATAAAATCTGCACCATCACCACTGAGATGCCATTGAACTTCGGGTTCGACGTAAGAGATATTGACTGTAAATGCCCAATATGTAATGAATATTTGTAAAAATCTTGAAAAGAACCTACGTTAAGTTTTTTTTTTTTTTTTGTTGAAATTCTGAACAAATGTTCAAGACACGTTCAAAGCTTCTGCATCTTCTGTTTCAACCATTGAATGACACTCACTATCACTTTGCTAAGAAGCTACTCATATGTGTTCATTCCCAGTTGTCTGTTCTGCTTCTGTTGTATCTATTTCTTCAAACAACTCAAGTGTAAAGTCCGGCTTCTGAACTTTAATATGGTGCAACAATGTTAATGGCTTATTAATTTCAAGTTCAATAAAGGGACATTGTATAAAAAATGTTCTGTAAACTATTCAAACGATAATAATTTAAAGCTGTATCACAGTGCTTTGTTTGTTGAACAATAGATATTTCTGTGCTGTATTAACTCATATTTTCTGTGTGAGCTGTCAATAGCAGCCAATGAGCAATTGATATCTATGTATGAGTTGTACACAAAAATGAACTTTCTGTTAAACTTCTCTTTAACTTTTAGTCACCCTTTCCATGAACAACTATTAACATGATTTTGCTGCTTTTATTTCATATGCATGATAGAAATAGTTTACGTACTAGGTACCGTTAAATAAAATGGTCCAGAAAATGTTCTTGTAACATTGTGTACGGTGATATCTGGTACTTGGAATAGGTACTAAACAT